>NC_085866.1:7141778-7146778 GCF_034702125.1 Engraulis encrasicolus
AATATCTTACTACAATACTTGTTCAGTTGTTTTGAAAATGTAGGGCTAAACCGGTAACTACCATAACATTTTTATTTTTTCAAGGCTTTTGTGCTTTATTTGAGATAGGATAGTGACAGAGGGACAGGAAATGAGTTGGGAGAGAGAGAAATGGGGAAGGAGCGGCAAATGGCCCGGGCAGGAATTGAACGCAGGTCGTGGGCTCTAAATTAACACCAGCCAACCGGCCAAAATGCTGATGAAATTTCAGTTTGGCTGGTAGGAAAAACCAACTTACTAGCTACTTTCACCATTAGTGAGTGTGTCTACTAGCCATTTTGGCTGGTGATGAAAAAAGTAAATTTAGAGCCCTGGTTGTAACCTACCGTTAGGCCGCATTTTGATCTGGTGTCCGCCCCTGGACTCCTTCTGGAGCAGGGGTCCCCAACCTTTCTAGGTCTGAGGGCTACCAAGGGCTAACCGAGGGCTATTGAGGGCTACCCGAGGGCTACTTTTGTTCATCAAAATCCTCTACTGATGTCTTGGCATCATTCTCAAATCACACTATTATTGAATGATCATTTGTTTATAGGTTGTAAAGAATAAATAATCTCATATTTAAATCAATAAAAGCGTTAACTGTGACTAAAATGTGGTAGTCGTCACTGTTTATTAACATCCTTGTTGGGCACCTCAGAAGCTCCTGGAGGGCTACCTGGCACCCACGGGCACAACGTTGCTGACACCTGTTCTACAGTAATGGCATGACTATTCAGCATGTCAAAGTAGAAATTAATTTAAATCATGTTCATATTCATGTATACCGGTATGTTGTTGGTCATCTGCCATGCATGTCATTTCAACAAAACATTACATGCGATTTTGAGTGCTGATATCATCATCCCGAAACAGTAAACCTAAATGTATCTAAAGGTAATGTAAGAGACGCTCTACTTCCACTTTTCTTGATCGTCAACTTAAAGGGACACTGTGCAGGAAATGGTCAAAAAAGGTACTGCAACTATGCTGCTTATTGAAATTGGGTTGCCTATTAACAAAAAAATGATCTTTACATGAAAGTTTACTAAGTATTAAACAAATATTTTCTAGTATGGTCCAAGTGCAGTCATTTTTGCAGCTAAAAATGGCTATTTTTGGAAATTCAAAATGGCGGACCAAGGAGAAGATCCCCTTTTCATGTATTGAAAAGTGCAATTTTTCCAGTCATAATGAATACTTGGAATTTGATGCTGGTGGTAAATATTAATGAAAAAAGGTAACATTAGTGAATGGGTAGCATGAATTCTGGAAATAAACAACTAAAAATCTTACACAGTGTCCCTTTAACTTGCTGCTTTCAGTCCACGCAGCCGACATAATTTGTGGTGAAGTGCGATGTCCACTCGGGGGGCGTGAAGTGAAGTACGATGGCCACTAGGGGGCGTGAAGTGAAGTACGATGGCCACTAGAGGGCGTGAAGTGAAGTACGATGGCCACTAGAGGGCGTGTTGCGAAATACAAAGCTGTCCACATTAGCCGTGCCAAATGAGGACAAAGGACTCGGAATTAAGCAGTCTGATTATGTTTCTGTCTTTCTCTTTCTCGTGTGCTCTCTTTCTCTCTCTCTCTCTCTCTCTCTCTCTCTCTCTCTCTCTCTCTCGCTCTCTGTCGCTCTGTTTCTCTCTCTCTCTTTCTCTCTCTCTCTCTCTCTCTCTCTCTCTCTCGCTCTCTCTCTCTTGCACACACACACACACACACACACACACACACACACAAACACACACACACACACAGTGAGTGCTGAGCCACACAGAGCCGCTCAAACATGGCTCTGCAGGCTCCTCTCAGGCTCTGGAGAGGATTTTAACTGGACGCCACACTGGGTTTCGCTGGGTGTCTTAGCCTGATAAACCAGCCTAAATGTGAGACCGGAGTAATTTTGTCTGGCCCCGATGAACGTTACCTCGGACGATTGTTGATGAAAACAACCTGTTGTTTTTTCAAACCATGCCTGCTCTCTGACCAATCGGTGGTCTTTGCCGTTGATGTGCTCTCCCAACGGTGTTGCAAGCTTCGTCGTCACTCCCTCAAAATCCCGCCCGCTTTGATTCAAAACAAATCTCTGCGTTGTAATTGGTTTTGCCAGACTCAGGGCACAGTGTTCAAAACGTTCTCAGATCCGAGGCCAGACCCACTCGCAGCTGAAAAATGTCGGCGCCCAGCGGGTGGCGCTGGTTTACCAGGCTATGGGTGTCTATGAATTTCTTTGTCTGTGTTGCCAGAGTGTGGGGGCAGTAGTGGCCCAATAGGAACATTATAAATACAGGTAGCTGGTAATCTATTGCCTCCTTCTGGAGATGAACATTATAAATACAGGTAGCTGGTAATCTATTGCCTCCTTCTGGAGAGGGGCATTATAAATACAGGTAGCTGTTAATCTATTGGCTCCTTCTGGAGATGAACATTATAAATACAGGTAGCTGTTAATCTATTGCCTCCTTCTGGAGATGAACATTATAAATACAGGTAGCTGTTAATCTATTGGCTCATTCTGGAGATGAACATTATAAATACAGGTAGCTGTTAATCTATTGGCTCATTCTGGAGATGAACATTATAAATACAGGTAGCTGTTCATCTATTGGCTCCTTCTGGAGAGGGGCCCGCCCCCGCCGGCAGGTCCGTTCACTCATTGCTGAACTCATCTCATACTCAGCTAAATCCTAACAACATAGGGTAACACTTTATTTTAGGGTTACATCTATAAGCACTAATACATACAATGCAATACCTGCATAAGTAACTTATAAGGCATGTACTAAGCAAACGCTAAGGCCTACTAGGTCCTTACTAAGGTTAAATTGGTAATAAATCCCTTATTGTGTATGAACAAGACATTTGCAAATACATGCCTAACAAATGTTTGATTTTACTTTGTACATTGTATGTATTGCTAATAGATGTATCCCTAAAATAAAGTGTTACCCAACATAGCTATGACATTACCAAGAGGTATAACCCCTTAGCGCAGAGCCATGTTATAACCTTACTGATGCCAAAATTGTAATGGCTATGTCTTAATCTATTACTTAAGGCTCTCTGTAATGTCATAGCAATGTTGTTATAATGCATTTCAGTATTTTCAGCAAATAGTGAATAGGCCCGCCGGCGACTCCATCTGCAATACGAGGCTAAGGAACAGATTAAGACTTGGTCATCACAAGTTTGGTGACAGTAAGGTTAAAACTAGAGATGCACCGGATCCTGATTTTTAGGATCCTGCCGGATACCGGATCCACTGCTTAAGATCCTGCCGGATCCGGAACCGGATACCGGATCCTACGAAAGGGTTGAAACACATAGCCTACTCACACACGTGGGCCCTTTTTATCACGTTAGCTCAAACTATTTTGACTGAAAAGCCTCGGCTACCGGATCCTGGATCCTGGAACCGGATCCGGATCCTGTGAAAAACCCTATTATCCTGCCGGATCCGGAACCAGATCTTGGATCCGGTGCATCTCTAGTTAAAACAGACGCGGTGAGCAGAGGGATTGATAGAAGAGAACGTCACTAATGAACCTGCTACTCCAAACTGGGGCAACACTTAAGAGTCTAGAAGTTTCCAGACAGACAGCCATTTGTCCCACAGACCCCAAAAGACAAAAAAAGACAGAAATAAGGAATGAAAATGGAATGAAAAGTAGTTGAAAAAGATCATTAGAGAAAGATCATTATGGTAACATAAAACCCAAGTGCCTTTTGATTAAAAAAAAAAAAAAAACGGATGATTTTTTATGAGCTAGAACCAAATTGCATTAATTTAGTCTGCTGTTGTAGACATCTCCGGCGATGCGGCAGACATTAAAATATTTATTATTGTATTTTATTGGTCTTAACCACATTAGGTCAGTGAGCGCTGCCTGAATTGGTGGATTGGAGGAGATACTGTACTCTAAAGGGCAGATTATAGTTCAGCAACGGCGCCTGTTGGCTACGGTCGCTAACCACTGTTGATGTTATAGATCTGCGCATGAGGTCTCGTGTCGTTAGCCACATTTGGCTACATAGCTACAAGGCTACAGTAGTCAGACTGCAGACATTGTGCCGCGAGAGCTAAACTGATGTATTGTTTGTTTTCTTACTTACTAATTCAGTCATTGTAGCTTCATTTATTTACACACACTAGAAATAAAGCGTTCGTATTCCACAGAATATTGACAGCTTTGCCGCCACGAGAACAAGGAAGTAGCGAGACGACCGATCACAGCGCCTTTCCTCTGCGACCTTCGCAACCCTCTGTCGCGTAGTCAGGATTTTTTTGAGGCGCGCGACGACGGTTGCAGAGCCTCTGCGTGGGGGGCGTAGTCGCGCACAGACGGTTGCACAGGCTCCGCAACCGTCAGCGCCAATAAGTATAAATTGGCCTTAAGAAGGAATGTGTCATTTTTGAGACGTGTATTGTGTTAAGGTGATTTTAACATGTAGTGTGTGGAATATGACACAACATGTGTATTATTCAGTTAAAATGCTGTGTTTGACACATTTTGTGTAAAAAAACTGTATATTATTAATTATTATCGTAAATATATTTTACATTTACAATGTAGTCAAAACTCATCACAAGCCAGGACTGTGGTTTGAATATTACACAAAAATAGTTTTTTTTCATTGATTCCATAATCTTATACTATTATTACCCCTTTCTTACACACATCTTACACTCGACACAAAATGTCTTGTCCCTGAGCACACACATTCAAATGTGTTGTCTCTGAGCACATTTTGTGTCATTTCTGACACAGTACTTCTTAGAGTGTGCAAGCGTTAAAACACACAGGATTAGGGATGGGGCCGATCCGATACTGTATTGGTATCGGGTTCAGATATCAACATCATTCAGAAAATCGGATCGGATCGGAATTTTCCCAAATTTTCCATTACTGACATCGAGCCAGGTGTAATGTTAATTTGAAATCATAACACTTTTCTGACCATACAGCTTACTTGGACCTACCTCA
>NC_085866.1:7159278-7164278 GCF_034702125.1 Engraulis encrasicolus
CTTTTAATCCGCAGAGGCCTGGAGGTTTTGCGGCGTGAGAGCGAAGCGTATACTGCAGAGGGAGCAGAGGGAGACTAGGCCTGGGCCTTGGCATGCGCTGGCCTGCCTAGCGAGGGCTGGCGAGGGCTGGCATGCACTGGCACGAACCCAAGGGCTCGACGGCTGGGGGTGGGTGGGGGGTGGTTGATAAAGATGTTCTCAGCCTCCGACCGAGCGACGGAGCACTAAATGTGGCCAACCCACTGTTGATCCTCCATTGTGGCATCATCATTTCAACAATGCAACAGTCTGTGCATATGCTAGTTTGTGCAAATGCAATGTCGAGGAAGCAACACCTACTGTTCAGGCAACCGGGACTTCTTCTGATGAGGGTTTTTTGGCACAATTTTGGGTGATGGAGGTGTTGGGCTGTGGGGGGGTTGGGGGTTGCGCGGGCGAAAATTACACCTCTAGCCAAATGATAGACTAAAAGGGGCCAGCTGGGATGCGTCTGCAATTGCCAGCGGAGTCGAGCATTTGATCCCTTGCCAAAGAAGAAGAAGAATAGCAGGCAAGCAAGACAGTGAGAGTGAAAGAGGCTACGACTTAAATAAAAAGCACATCAGCTTCATTAACCTGTCAAGTTCCACGCTCAACGTGATTTGTCACATATCAATTGTGCCGTGTCACACATATGAAGGCCTTGAGCTTTCGATTCGTCATCTAGGTAAAAAAAAAATCCTGAGATAGAAAGAGAAAGAGAGAGGCGGCCTATGCTGCCCTACAAAGGCAAAGTGCAGTAACTACACCAATTACACAAACTGAGAAGCTGAGAAAAATTAGCCTGATTATCATTGACGTTCAAATCTCTTCGAGACTTGGTCTGACCAAGACCATAACAATTAACGTTTCCCAAACGGCATGGTTGACCTGCCTCCCTTGGTTTCCTTATGGTTGTTTGCTTATCGACAAAGTGGGAGGAGTTCCTGTATTTGCAGGAACTCAGAAAGTACTTGCATTGCTCTTGACCTGACTAGTTACAACACTGAAAGTGTTGCGTCACTAGGAGGACACAGCCTGGCTAGAGAAAAATGCCTTCAAGCCTTGGTTTTAGGTTGGATATTAGTCACTGCGAACTGGACATAGCAATATCTTGAAAACGGGTCACATTTGCACCATACGGCTTTGTCACAAGATAAAGGAGGTGTAATGAAGACTATTTGGTAACACTTTACTTGACGCCGGTGTCATATACATGTCATTACAGTGTCATAACACTCCCGACCCAAGGTTGTCTTTGCCATAACCAAATGTCACTTAAGGCCAACAGTCATAAAATGTTTATGACATGGACCTAATGTTTATGACTTATCTATGACTGTCATGACACTATTTTGACACTATAATGACATGACTTCAAGTAAAGTGTTACCGACTATTTTCAGTCTAACCTCAATTTAGAAAAAAAAATAGTTACTGCACTTTGCCTTTGTAGAGCAGCATGCCCTTCCAATCAATTCGTCATCTATAGGTAAAAAAAAAAAATCCGGTGAGAGACAGAAAGAGAAAGAGAAAGAGAGAGGAGATGTATGTATGCTATCTATCCATTCTCATTATGTCACATATTCTTGGTAATGCACATCTGGGAGCAGTGTGAGCAGAGTGGGAAATAAAGCTGAGATGTTCTGTAAGTTCTGGCGTGTGACTAGCATGATCTCGTTTCCCAATCTCCCCTCCATCTCTTTTCTGCTCTTGAGAGAGAGGATTTTATTTAAACCGCTGAAAATTTTCAGACTCTTCAGGGTTGTCTAGCCTCTCTTTTTTTCTGTCTCTCATTCTCCTCTCCCACTCTCTTCATTTTTTTTCGTTCTTGTCTTTTTCTCTGCAGCCTGTACTCTTTCCTTTTCACTAACGTTGCCCATGCCTGTCCTCGTCTTCACCTTGCTGTCTCTCCCCCCTCCACTTGCCTCTCCACTAGGGCTGTAGCGATACACTCAACTCACAATTCGGTTTTATCACGATTTTTGACCTACGGGTCGATACACCCCAAAATTCACATTTGCCAATGTTATGAAATAAAATTATGAATAAAACTGTTATAGATTGCAGGTAGAATAGGTTACAAGAGGCTACCAATAATTTCAAAAGTTGAAATACTGTATATTAATGATGATAATTTGAAGCTTGGAAGTACTGTCACTTCATATCATGTGGTAGTTTTTTTGGACTGATGGGTAACAAGACTTTGAAAGGGTGTATCACGATACTGCCTCCTTGTATCACGATACAGTATCGTGACTCTACGTAGGTATCACGATTTCTCGGTTCGATACACTATCATTACAGCCCTACTCTCCACTGAAGAGAAGGTCAAGGCCTCGAGTGGCTGTCTCAGAGATCCTGCCGGATCGATTCTGGATGGTCCATGAACCGCATCGGATTGCATTGCCGAATCGATCATTGTTGACACCACTACTCTCCACTGGAGAGGAGGCCAAGGCCTTGAGTGGCTGTCTCAGAGCTCCTCAGCATACCTAGCTACCGCGCTGTAGCTCTGCAGTCCAGCAAAGCCCTTAAAAGCTTCTCATTCAAACCTGGGGTGAGTTTCTCAAAAAAGTTGTTAGCCTGTTAGCAACTTCGGTAGCTGCCAATGGGAAAATGCATTGAAAACAACAAAGTAGCTAATGTAGTAAGCAACTTTGGTTTTGAGAAATTTACCCCGCGTTGGTTTTTGGTATTTAATCTCCTGACAGGCTCTCGGGAGGCTTTGTCTCAAGCTGTCTCGGTCGGTCGGTGGCTACTGCTGCATCCCAAAGCTTTAAGAGAGGATTGTGAGACTCACAGTGAGAGAGTGATTTAATACCTAGAGTTGAGTAAATAATTAGGTTGTTGTGTCTGAAGACTGTTGAAGAGGGTGGTGCTATCTGTGTTATCTGTGATGTGTGTGTGTGCGTAGGTGTGTGCCTAGGTGTGTGTGTGTGTGTGTGTGTGTGTGTGTGTGTGTGTGTGTGTGTGTGTGTGTGTGTGTGTGTGTGCGTGAGTGTGTGTGTGTGTGTGTGTGTGTGTTTGTGTGTGTGTGTGTGTGTGTGTGTGTGTGTGTGTGTGTGTGTGTGTGTGTGTGTGTGTGTGTGCGTGAGTGTCTGTGTGTGCATGAGTGCGTAAGGGCTTGCGTACTTGCATGTATGTACACCTGCCTACTTGCTACTACATACTTGCACATACACCTGCCTGCCTGCTTGTGTGTGTATGTGTGTGTGTGTGTGTGTCTGTGTGTGTGTGTGTGTGTGTGTGTGTGTGTGTGTGTGTGTGTGTGTGTGTGTGTGTGTGTGTGTGTGTGTGTGTGTGTGTGTGTGTGTGTGTGTGTGTGTGTGTTTGTGCCTCCATCTGTGTGTGTGAGTTTGTAATGGAAGGAGACAGGAGTAGATAGATAGATAGATAGGTAGATTGTTTATTTGTCCTTTCGGAAAATTGTTCTGTGCTATTTGCGTTAAAGGAAGGGAGATGAGTGTAGCATAGAGGTAGAGAAGAGAAGTGTAAAGTTCTCCAGTGGGACTCTTGTGATTGGGGGGTCTACTCTGGGCTCTTGGGCTGTGGGCCCTCGCTGTTGCACACACTCTCTCCTCTCCTCTCTCCTCTCCTCTCCTCTCCTCTCCTCTCCTCTCCTCTCCTCTCCCCTCTCCTCTCCTCTCCGCTCCTCTCCTCTCCTCTCCTCGCCTGTCCTCTCCTCTCTCCTCTCCTCTCGTCTCCTCTCCTCCCCTCGCCTATCCTCTCCTCTCCTCTCCTCTCCTCTCCTCTCCTCTCCATTACTCCCCTCTCCTGTCCTGTCCTGTCCCGTCCCTTCCTCTCCTCTCCTCTCCTCTCCTCTCCTCTCCTGTCCTGTCCTGTCCTGTCCTGTCCTGTCCTCTCCTCTCCTGTCCCCTCCTCTCCTCCCCTCTCCTCTGCCCGTCTCCTCTCCTCTCCGATCTTCTCCTCTCCTCTCTGCTCAGCTCTTCTCCTCTCCTCTCCTGTCCTCTCCTCTCCTCTCCTCCCCCCTCCTCTCCTCTCCTCTCCTCTCCTGTCCTCTCCTCTCCTCTCCTCCCCCCTCCTCTCCTCTCCTCTCCTCTCCTCCCCTCTCTGCTTCTCTCCTCTCCTCTCCGCTCCTCTCCACTCGCTCGTCTGAAGGGCCTGCAAGGGAGACCATCTCCGTCACGCCGTCAGCCAATACACACATCATCCTCATTACGGAGGCGAGAAATACCAAAAGAGTTTGAGATGGTTAAAGAGAGCAAAAAAACACAGAGACAGAGACAGTGAGAACACTGAGAGGCAGGCAGGCAGTTAGGCAGACAGGCAAGCAGGCAAGCAGGGATGGCGGCAGGCAGGCAGTTAGGCAGTTAGGCAGGCAGGCAGGCAGGGATGGAGGCAGGCAGGCTGTTGCACTTCGTCTCATCTGTACGAACTCTGCTCTGCTCAAATCAGAGCGACGTCTCAGGGGCAAATGATAGTATTTTACTTATTCATATGATGTTATACACTCCACACGCACCACATCCTTTTATCCCGAGTGTTAACCTACGTATTCCATCTGCTGTTGCTTCTGCTGTGCTGCCAGTGTCAGCCAACATCGCCCATCAGCAACTTGGACATGGCATGGCACGGCATGGCACACGATTTCCTCTCTTCACTGATGGAGTGCAGCAGAGCTCAGGGAAGCCGATGGGGGGTGGGACAAAGGTTCCCGTTGTCCCGGGCCCAGGGAGAGGGAGGGGAATTGGGGTTCTCATTACATTATATGTATTGTGTGTGTGTGGGGTGCCCTTTCCGATGACTTTGTCCTGGGCCCAAATCAAAAGCTGTCAGACTCAGCACAGCAGCCCTGGTTGGCAGTGCTAATATACTCGACTACTCCCTCCCTCGCTGGCTGGCTGGCTGGCTGGCTGGCTTCTGGATGCAGACACATGTAGGCTTGTCATATTGCAGCAACAGATCTCCATTTGAAGTGTATTCCCCATATGATGATGACGATGGTGGTGGTGGTGGTG
>NC_085866.1:7174278-7184278 GCF_034702125.1 Engraulis encrasicolus
ACGCACCTAGTTAATTTTTGTAACATCTAGAGCGCAACAATACTCCTACCTTCTGACCAAGACCATTACAATGAACATTTCCCAAACAGCATTTCCCTAATGGCCTCCCTCGGTTTGGTAATGATTGTTTGCTTCCCAAAAAAGTGGGAGGAGTTCCCGTATTTGCGGGAACTTAGAAAGTGCTTGCATTGACTCTTGACCTGACTGGTAGCAACGCTGAAGTTGTTGCGTCACTAGGAGGGTACGGCCTGGCTAGCTGTTTACTATGCAAGGTGTTAGATGGAGGATTAAAGGGAAGCATAATAACAATAACTGCGTCAGCAAATTGTGGGCCCTATTTACAATAAGATCCAATGGACCCCCCCTCCTCCTCCAGCCATATATCTATATACGGTATATCGGACTGTGTGTGGGCCCCCTATATACATGGGGCCCTGGTGACTCAGTCACACTTTACCCCCCTGTACGACATCCCTGAGTATATCTGTTTACTATGCAAGGTGTTAGATGGAGGATTAAAGAGAAGCATAATAACAATAACTGTGCCTGATACTCTGGTGGTGGTATACGGTAAATCCGACTCTGTTGGATCTGCACAACATTCGTAATGCGTAATGATCAACAGGCAGCTGCCATTTTGTGTCGATTGTTTACCTTCATCTGTCCACAGGCGTCCTCCGTAATCATCTTATACTGTGGCATATTAGTGGACAGGTGCGCAGGTTTTATGGACGCCTGTTGTTGTGTACTGCTAGGAACTGTTGTGCTCTCCGGAGAGGGCACGCAGTAGGAAACTTGCAACCTTGTTTATTTATTGCATCTTGCTTTGATTGTTGTGCGACTAGGAGTGTCAATAAGAACCTTCATGGCAAGTCGATTTGATATCAATCGATTTCTCAGGCCAACGAATCCATTATTGTGGACGAATCATTTAATTGAATCGCCGGCTGCAAAATAGATACATCGATACAAATCGACTGTTACTTACACCTCTATATGCGACAGGTTTCTTGACTCACTGGCAGAACACACTGCATGTCCATACATATTTTGAATCTTGTCCTTCACAGTTGAATCAAGATATGATGCATTTGCATCAGAGAGAATGGGGAGGGGTGAACTAATAATAATAATAATAATAATAATAATAATAATAATAATAATAATAATAATAATAATAATTGTATTTGTATAGCACTGTATCATACAAGACATGTAACTCAAAGTGCTTAACAAATGGGAAAAAAACATCATTGGTATAGATGGATTTAAAAGGAGAGGTAGAGAGGAGAGGCATAAATAGCTGGAAGGCAGAGGAAGAAGAGATAGATAGAGATTGTAGAGTCATAAGGTCAACGTAGGTTGGGAGTCTGGGACCAGGATTCTTAGAGACGTAAGGTCCACAGTGGCTGGGTCTAGCGTGAGTCATAGATAGTCACACTGAATTTGGGCGCTCAGATGCGGCCCCTGGTGGCATCAGGGGTGAGGAAAAACTTCCTTTCGCTTGATTCATAGTTTGTAGGGGGAAAAAGCTCAATGAGGTCTGAGGAAAAAACCCTATAGCCAGGAAGAAACCTCAGGCAGAGACCAACTGTGTCACTGTCAGTGAGATTCTGTTCCGTGCTAGTTAAAGGGACAGTTTGGTCAATTTCAACATGCAGTTGTAATGCTCACACTACCCTGGACTTGTCAGTGCCTGAGATTTTTTTTTTCTTCTTCTTCAGCCGTTTCCGAGATCCTGGTCATTGTAATGGGGGCAGCTCTTTGTTTACATTTCAAAAAAACATTTTTATTCATTCCCAAAAACATCCAAAGGGTTATAAAACATC
This sequence comes from Engraulis encrasicolus, assembly GCF_034702125.1. Taxonomy (NCBI): domain Eukaryota; kingdom Metazoa; phylum Chordata; class Actinopteri; order Clupeiformes; family Engraulidae; genus Engraulis; species Engraulis encrasicolus. The sequence goes on from NC_085866.1 coordinate 7,176,108, forward strand.
AGCAGACAACTAGCAAACAGCAGTACCTTTTGGGAAAATATTTGGAGTTGGCCTATGTTTCATTTTTTTAAAATGTAAACAAACGCTGCCCCCATTAGAATTGCTCATATCTCGGAAAGGGCTGAGCCAAAAAATGTGGCATCACCAGGTACTGACAAGTCAAGGGTAGCGTGAGCAATACAACTGCATGTTGAAATTGACCAAACTGTCCCTTTAAGCAACACAATGTGTGCATTCCAATATGCAACCTTGCGTCCTCCACTTGGGCTTGTGGTCTCACCCTTTGCTGATGCCCGGCCTCCGTGGAGAAAACAATTAAGTTTCTCCGCTGTCAGCCTAGCCAAAACAATTTTTGGGGGACTACTCTTCATTTACCATCCTGTTTGAAAATGAGAAAATGACTTTACAATTGAGCTTTTGCGAGATATTGAAATATAATGCTGTTGTCAGTGATGCCATCACGACGTATTACTTCCTGGTACGAGGCCATAAGCACAAGTGGAGGATGCAAGGTCGTATATTGGAACCCACCCATACTGTACATTGATTGACTTCCGAATCCAGTGGGGGAAAGAGAGGAGAAATGAGTGTGAGTGCTAAAAGCACACAGTGTGTTTTTTATTTTTATTTGGCACTTCCTCTCCCCACTTCCTCTCCCCACTTCCTGTCCCCACGTCCGTGTGAAGGCAGAGAGGACCTTGGAGCGCTGGGGGCCCGATTACACAACACCTGAACATACAGTACGTGACAGACACACTCCTTTGGGGGGAGGGGGGGGGTTGCTTATGTGGATACAGCATGCCACCTGAGCTCCCCTGTTCCCTCTCCCAAGGTATTATGGGATGTGTCTCTTCCCGGGCCCAACTAGGCCTCCGTAGAACACACACACACACACGCACGCACGCACGCACGCACGCACGCACGCACGCACGCACGCACGCACGCACGCACACACACACACACACACACACACCAACTAGGCCTCCGTATAACACACACACACACACACACACACACACACACACACACACACACACACACACACACACCAACTAGGCCTCCGTAGAACACACACACACACACACACACACACACACACACACACACACACACACACACACACACACACACACACACACACACACACACACACACACACACACACACACACACACACACGCCAACTAGGCCTCCGTAGAGCTGTGCTAGCATTAGCGTGCCTCGGATGGTTGGCCCTCGGCCACTTCACTTCAACACCTGTGCCTGTACTGCCTTGTTGCTCTCATCACCTCCACCACACTCCCCCTCTGCTCCGTGCACAGCCCCTGTGTACTTAACCCTGGGACTTCTCTCTCCCCGGCTTGCTTGTTGGAGGCAGCACAGCGCGCGTTGTAAATGTTAAGTCGTGCACTACAAATAACGGGCTCGCAATAACAAAATGAATCATCTCCGATTGTTGAGCAAAAGGTCACCTTTGCATTAAAGAGAGGGAGTATTATGAGGTGAAAAAGATTCATGCAAGAAGCTGAAATTGTCCTACTATGAATCAAGAGGAAGATACTAAACACAACCCGCCTACTCCTTCTTCTTCTATAGGCATACACATGTAGAGACAAACACATACACACACACACACACACACACACACACACACACACACACACACACACACACACACACACACACACACACACACACACACACACACACACACACACACACACACACACACACTTTTGCTGACACGATTTCGTGTATAATCCTTTAATCTGTCTTAATGTATGCCACTGGAGTACGTGTGTGTGGGGGTGTCATTTCTGGGTTGCCGGCAAGATCCCCTCCTGAGACCCTCGCTCTGCTCACACAGTACACGCCGGAGTTAGAGCTGGGCAATATGACGATATATATCGTTATCGTGATATAAAAGTTTATATTGTGGCCTTTCTCCTCTATTGTCTATATCGTGATGAACTAATTTTATCAATTTTATACAATTTAATATAATTTAATTACATTTCATGTTGCCACTATACATGCTCTAAGTTCCGGTAACTGTAAAAAGTAGAATAAAAAGATTCATTTTAGGGTTTTGACGGTACAAAATAGAGAAAATAAAGAGAATAACTGAAAACGTACGTAATTCTGGTATATCGTGATATATATCGTTATCGTGATATAAAGTAATCCATATCGTGATAGAGTTTTTTTCCCATATCGCCCAGCTCTAGCCGGAGTATCACATGACAAAAGATTATATATTCTTATGATCGATGACACAGACGCTTGTAATTTATACACATCTACGTGCAGGGCTCTAAATTAACACACGCCAACACGCCAAACACGGGTGAAAATTCATTTTGGCTAGTAGAAAAAAATACCTACCCGCCAATATGGCTAGTAGCGCCCGAGTACAGTAACTTATGAACGGTAAACCGCTGCTCTGACGAACGTTATACGGCCAGATTTCCCACATTACCCATGGACACTAGCGTCACGACGTAGCCTCCCACCATGGGCTCTCCAGTGCATCGAGCGTCAACTCCATGCTGTTGCGCGCGCCAGGATTGAAAACATTTCAGACTACCAGCCTTCTGTCAGCTAAGCTGCGCTCACACTATTCTGACAGGCAGCTCTCCTCCTATGCTCTCGTCGCTTTCGCTACAACCTTTTTAACGTCACTACTGCTATTATTACTATATGAACCTTGCTGTAACAGGCTGCATTTTTGAAGCAGCGAGGCCCTGACCGTTTCAATAACAGGACTTACGCAGATTATGCATAGCGCTACTTCTGTTGTGTAGACTATGTTTTGTGCGAGTGATGAGAATGTGGCGGGGGTTAGAGCAAGGTTCTGTGTGTTGGTGAATGCTAGTAGTAATTGTAAATAGTGACGTTAAAAATGAGTGGTTGTGGAACGAAATAGCGACCAGGGCAGAGGAGGAGAGCCGACTGTCAGAGTAGTGTGACCGTAGCTGTCAGTTCAGTTGTCTTCTGAAATGTTCAGAGTCCTGGCGCAACTAAGTTGGAAAGCCCACGCCATCGGAAAGAAAAAAAAGCAACCAACGACGAAGCTGTGGAAGTAACAAAGGAAGCGAAGATTCCCGAGATATTATTTAGCTTTAATTAAACCACAGCCCTTATAGTCTCTTACAAAGGCTTCTTGTCATTTTGATGCGCATGGTAGAGAAGAGCTCCTCCTCTCTCCTCTCCTTTTCCTCTCATCTCTTCTCCTTCCTTCGGGTGTGCGTATGTGAGGTTTTGTAGTGTTGGCTGTGTGCTTGGTTAGGCCTACTGCATGTTAAAGGTCTGTTATGTGAGTGGGATGTGGTTCAGCTGTTTTCAGAGGAATTGAACAAAAACTCATCAAATTAATTAGGCCTAAGTAATGAAAGTAAAAAATAAAGCAGAAGTTAAAAAATAATGAAAAAATATATAGCCTATTATGCTTATTATGTAGGCATATAGTCGCCTATGCAGGCCTATAGTGTATCTGTGTTGTAGAAACAGTTGGACAAAATGACCATAATTAGAAAAAAAATAACTAGCCTAATGCATATTTTATTTTGGTGAGATTAAAAAAATGGCTAGTTGAACTTCTGTTTGGCTGGTAAGAAAAAATGTCCACTAGCCAAATTGGCTGGTGGTGGAAAAAGTTAATTTAGAGCCCTGTCTACGTGTATCTGAAAACACTGAGAAAATTGCCTGCTGGCTTAATGATCCACAGCATTTCCCACGTTGTTGGTCTATGAACAGGTATGCAGAGGAAGATGAGAAATATGTGATGAGAGAGAGAGAGAGAGAGAGAGAGAGAGAGAGAGAGAGAGAGAGAGAGAGAGAGTATTTGAACAGGTATGAGAGGAAGATGAGAAAAATGTGATAGGAGAGAGAGAGAGAGACACGCAGAGAGAAAAGGAGAGCGAGAGAGAGAGGAGCATATTTGAAGAGGTATGAGAGAAAGATACTCATGGAAGAAAGAGGCATTTGTGCAGATGTGTGTGTATGAAACCTGAGAGAATTCAATTTTTATGCAACGTGTCCTCTCTCGTGAAGTCGTGCAGTGAAAACATAACATTGCATTTACTTGGTCATTAATAGGATGTGCTTTTTTAGTCAGAGCTTCTTTTAAAGTAGGAGCTCCAAGGACAGACCACATGGAGCAGCAGTGACCTTGGGATTGATCTGATCACCTCCTGGTGTTCCTTTTGGCAAGTTCTCATCAGTGATCTCTCATCACACCTGCTGTCACCACACATTCATCAAAATTCACAAATGCACTCACATACCAGTCGCTGAAAGACAGAAGAATTTCAATCAAGTTTCATAACGTCTATTCATGCCACACACTGAAATGTTGTCCTCAGTGTCGTTATTAATAGCCTACATCAGTTCATGTGGCATACTGTATACTGAACATTTGCCGATGTCAACTGTGTCTAATGTCTGACCCTTACGAAAAAATTGACCATGGAAAACCACGATTTCATGTTTTTTTTTTAGCATGGCTCGGTACAGTTTTTGGTTTGATATTGATATTTGCTATTGTTTGACAGCAATATTGATTTCACAATATTAATACAATACATTGTACAGCCCTAAGGGGAGTCTTTTGCCTTTTTTGGTTCCCCAGTGTGCTGCTGCATCGTGTCAGCTTTTCATCTGCAGCCCTACTCCTCCAAGGCCACTTTCCTTTTAGCTCCACTGTGTGTGTGTGTGCGGTGTTATACAACGCTCCAGTCGAAAGTCTGAACATTACTTTTTAATCTCAGGCCACACACCGACATCATATTGCATCGGAGTGATCATTCTTGAAAGTGCGCTTGACTGTCGTCTTTGACATGCACTGTGACATGCATTCATTTTGTATGTGGTGTGGAGTAGATATAGTAAGTGTAGCCTATGCATAGCGTGTAGCCTACTTGCACATGTATGTATTGATGTATGTACTATGTAATGCATGTCTGCATAAATGCATAGTATATCCATACATAGGCATGCAGTTATTAAGTATACATACTACTTTGACATCTTCTGTCACAACCACCTCAAAATAAGCAGCTGACTTCTTCTCACGAACCTCCTCATCAGTTGTTTGTTTGGAGGCTAAATCCAAACCCACCAGAGCAGCACACTGGGTGGTACATAGTTGAAGATGTGGATGTCTGTGTTTGTGTTTGCGTTTGCCACGTATGGCATGTTGCACCTCTGCCTTGTAGTGTGTCTATTTCTGCTTCAGCCTTTATGTAACGCCTCCTGCAGGTCCCTGCACCTCAGCGTGCATCTGAGCCTCCTGTGCCTGACTGTGCAAGCCTCCTCGCACTCGCACTTGCACTCGCACTCGCACTCGCACAAGGAAGGAAAGATTGATTTCTGCTTCGTGCCTCACGCAGCCCTCAGACCTTCAGCCCTCAGACCTTCCCCTGGGACTCACTCGTTTCCAGCCATGTCGGCCCGGACTGCTGGGGTTTGGGTTGTGCGTACTCGTGCACGAGAGCTGAGGTCGGTGTCGACGTGCCCGAGGGTGGTTTTGGTCCACATACAAAAACGTCACTTTAGTTATCAATCGTAAATACTAGTATGCCTACTTTTCAATAACTGGACTACCAGTAAAGCAGTGGCACACTGCGAACTGTTATTATAATAACGGTCTAATTACTTTATAAAATTGCATTGTTAGGCCTATGGCTATAATGGCTTAATTGATAACGATAGGTTTTATTAGTGTTACATAAATAACCAATAGGTCTACTATAGGTAGCCTCTTACTGCAGCAGGAGTCGCCGGCGACCCTATTCACTTGCTGAAAATGCTTAACTACATCATAACAACATTGTGATGACATTACAGAGAGCCATAGTGCTGCGCTAAGGGGTTAATTTGATGGTGTAGGCTACTTCAACTGAAAACATGTAGCCTACCAGCTATCTTCTGCACTGTGGGGCAGCTGTCATTCTGAATGAAGTAAGGTGCAAGTACAGCCCTCCCGGCCGACACGGCATGAAACTAGTGAGTCCCTCCTTCCCCTGGCTCTGCTTTGCTTTGCTATAGAGCTTGAAAGTGACATCATATCCTCCGATTTCATGGGACCTCGGGATGTTTTTAGCGGAAAAAATGTGTATGTAATCCAACGGCAGTATTTAAATTATGGTAATGGTAATACTTTATTTTAGGGATACATCTATTAGCACTAATGCATACAATGTTAATGCCTGCATAAGTAACTTGTAAGGCATGTACTAAGCAAATGCTAAGGCCTACTAGGTCCTTACTGAGGTTAAATTGGTAATAAATCCCTTATTATGCATGAACAAGACATTTGCGGATACATGCCTAACAAATGTTTGATTTTGCTTTGTACATGCCTTACAAGTTACTTATACAGGAATATTGTATGTATTAGTGCTAATAGATGTATCCCTAAAATAAAGTTTTACCGAAATAATATTTTGATATTTTGAATTGTGGTACAGTACAGGCTTCACATATAATGTTTCTGATATTTTTATTTTAAAAATTCATAGCAAACACAACATGTTTTAGCCGTATGTGTTTTTTTTCTCACGTTTTTCATGCAGACAAGCATGAATCATCTAAATTTAGTTCGTAAAACAGCATACAGTATGTAACGCAGCGTATCTAATGACTAATGGAATCAGAAGATATTTACTCGCTACAGTGCTGCTATTACAGTAGATGGTCGGTTAAGGTCTCGTGAACGCGGAACTACGTCACGTCCGCTCTCAAGCTCTGTACCGAGGTGCTTAATGACAAAGGGATACATGCAGTATTCCACTGGGGTGGGATAAAACCTCTCATCACACTGAAAGGTGTGTGTGTGTGTGTGTGCGCGTGTGGTTTTGTGTGTGTGTGTGTGTGTGTGTGTGTGTGTGTGTGTGTGTGTGTGTGTGTGTGTGTGCGTGTGGTCGTGTGTGTGCATGCGTGCGTGCATGTGCGTGCATTTGTGTGTGTGTGTGTGTGTGTGTGTGTGTGTGTGTGTGTGTGTGTGTGTGTGTGTGTGTGTGTGTGTGTGCATATGTGTCTGAGTGTCAGTGCCTCTGTGCCTGGGGTGTATAAATGTGGCCCTCTGTGTGTAAATTGATATTGGTTCATGTGTACTGTATACTGTGTGTGTTTGTGTGTGTGCCCTTATGTGTGATTAAGTGCTTCAGAGTGATAGTTGAGACAGAGACAGAGACAGCCGTACAATAGCAGAGCCCATGGAATATAATGATGTGGCAACGGGCGTGCATCGGTACAGTATATGTGGCCTGCCCAACCCGGGACTCACTAGTTCGACGCCCTTTCGTGACTTACCGCTTACGTCATACGACCCTAACCCTAAACCTAACCCTAAGCTTAACCCTAACCCTAACCTTAAACCTAACCCTAACCTTAACCCTAACCCTAACCTTAACCCTAAACCTAACCCTAACCTTAAATCGCTTGTTTGAAATGTTTGATTACCATGTGAAATCACGAGAGGGCGTCAAACTAGTGAGTCCCGCCCATCCCAGCCCAGCCCAGCCCAGCCTTAGTCCAGCATCAGTTCCTCCCCAAGAGAGCTCATTTAGCCACAGCAGCCACTGCCTTAAAAACTGGGACATGGGATATCACACACTAAAGGGCCGGCCGGGGATTTACGCAGGCGGCCAGGGGCCCCCACAGAGCCGCCCGCCAGTGAGCTGACAAGCCTGCGGGGAGAGGCAGGGCAGACAGGCAAGGGGCCCCGAGAGAGAGGCCTCCTGATGGAGGATCACGTTTGACTAAAGATGGGAAGGAAGCAGGGCTGTTACTGGCCATAAGGCGTATAGGGCATTTGCCCGGTGGACTGCTGATGATTTTTGACCTGACCTTCCCCTTTATGTAATGGTATCGGTCCTCCTGCCATTGCAGCAAACCTCTCCTGAGTCAGATTTAAATATATAAATTTTGGCTGTTGGGGTCAAAATAACTGATATTAGATGACTAGAAATGTTTGTCACAGGCTCCATTGTCTTTCTCAATGCCTGGCAGCACTGGTCTTGGCTGAAAAAGCCTGGTCTGGGGTGCATTTCTCGAAACCATAGTTGCTTACTATGTTCGCTACTTTGTTGTTTGCAATGAAATTTCCCATTGCCAACTACCCAAGTTGCTAACTGGCTAACAACTAGGCTTTCGAGAGACACCCTCCC
>NC_085866.1:7191778-7196778 GCF_034702125.1 Engraulis encrasicolus
AAAAAAAAACCAAAAAAAAAAAAAATTTTTTTTAAAAAAAAAAAATTTTTTTTTTTTTTTTTTCCTTTCCCTTTTTGGGGGGGGGGAAAACCCCCTGGGGGGTTAAATCCCACTCCCCCTCTCCTCTCCTCTCCTCTCCTCTCCTCTCTGTGCCATTTGCAGTAATGCTTTTAGCTCCACTGGAAGCCCGCCACGGGCAGGAATGGCTGCCGTCAGACTGCCTGCCTGACTGTGACAGGCAGGACATGAGGCTATGGTCATGGTCATCATGGTCATGGCTAGGATCGGGACTATGGCTGTAGTTATGACTGTGACCAGGGCAATGGATATAGGGATGCTTACAGACACAGGCCGCTGTACTACAGTAGTACACTGCACAACATAGCAGCCAGTTACGTGAACGTGAAGAAAGAAAGTTGCCTGCTGCCTTAAGTTTGTAAGTTAACTCAACTTGAGTTGAGTTAAGTGTTGAGTTGGATTAACATAAAAATCTGTCTGTCTGTCTGTCTGTCTGTCTGTCTGTCTGTCTGTCTGTCTGTCTGTCTATCTATCTATCTATCTATCTATCTGATTGTGGCTGAGATGGTGAGTAATAGCCGAGGTGATGGGCGATGGGTACCTCTGGGGCTCCGGGGCTTTGTTCAGTTCAGACAAGAGGAGGGGAGAGGAGAGGAGAGGATGAGGAGAGGGGAGGAGAGGAGAGGAGTGGAGAGGAGAGGAGAGTGGAGGGGAGGATGGGAGAGGAGAACAGAGGAGAGGAGAGGAGAGGAGAGGGGATGAAAGGAGAGCAGAGGAGAGGAGAGTGGAAGAGAGGAGAGGAAAGGAGAGGAGAGTGGAGGAGAGGAGAGGAGAAGAGAGAAGAGGAAAAGGAAGAGGAGGGGAGAGGAGAGGAGAGAGGGATGAGGAAAGGAAAGGAGAGGAGAGGAGAGTGGAGGAGAGGAGAGGAGAGGAGAGGAGAGAAGAGGACACGAGACGAGAGAGGAAAGAGGAGAGTGGAGGAGAGGAGTGGAGGAGAGAGGAGAGATGAGGGATAATGATCGTCCGCTGTCTCCGTGTCTCTGTGTGGAGCGGGGGTCTTAAACAATGCCCATGTGGAGCGGGGGTCTTAAACAATGCCCATGTGGAGCGGGGGTCTTAAACAACGCCCATGTGGAGCGGGGGTCTTAAACAACGCCCATGTGGAGCGGGGGTCTTAAACAATGCCCATGTGGAGCGGGGGTCTTAAACAATGCCCATGTGGAGCGGGGGTCTTAAACAACGCCCATGGGTGTGGAGCGGGGGTCTTAAACAATGCCCATGGGTGTGGAGCGGGGGTCTTAAACAACGCCCATGTGGAGCGGCCGGGGGTCTTAAACAACGCCCATGTGGAGCGGGGGTCTTAAACAACGCCCATGTGGAGCGGGGGTCTTAAACAACGCCCATGTGGAGCGGGGGTCTTAAACAACGCCCATGTGGAGCGGGGGTCTTAAACAATGCCCATGTGGAGCGGCCGGGGGTCTTAAACAACGCCCATGTGGAGCGGGGGTCTTAAACAATGCCCATGTGGAGCGGGGGTCTTAAACAACGCCCATGGGTGTGGAGCGGGGGTCTTAAACAATGCCCATGGGTGTGGAGCGGGGGTCTTAAACAACGCCCATGGGTGTGGAGCGGGGGTCTTAAACAACGCCCATGGGTGTGGAGCGGGGGTCTTAAACAACGCCCATGTGGAGCGGGGGTCTTAAACAACGCCCATGTGGAGCGGGGGTCTTAAACAATGCCCATGTGGAGCGGGGGTCTTAAACAATGCCCATGTGGAGCGGCCGGGGGTCTTAAACAATGCCCATGTGGAGCGGCCGGGGGTCTTAAACAACGCCCATGTGGAGCGGGGGTCTTAAACAATGCCCATGTGGAGCGGGGGTCTTAAACAATGCCCATGTGGAGCGGGGGTCTTAAACAACGCCCATGGGTGTGGAGCGGGGGTCTTAAACAATGCCCATGTGGAGCGGCCGGGGGTCTTAAACAATGCCCATGTGGAGCGGGGGTCTTAAACAACGCCCATGGGTGTGGAGCGGGGGTCTTAAACAATGCCCATGGGTGTGGAGCGGGGGTCTTAAACAACGCCCATGGGTGTGGAGCGGGGGTCTTAAACAACGCCCATGGGTGTGGAGCGGGGGTCTTAAACAACGCCCATGGGTGGGAAACAATACCTGGGCTGGCACTAACTGCATTGTGTTGAAAAGGGTTTAGGGGCCGAGCGGAGAGCCGAGAGCCACATCTCTGGGCCTTGGCTGAGGAACCAATGTGGTTATGAGGAGCCGAGATTGGATGAGATCTCTCACTGGGCTGGACATTGAGTTGGGTAGTGAGTGAAAAAAGGGAGGGAGAGGAGGGAGGGGAGTAGGCGAGCAGAAAAGGGGGAGAGGGCCAAGCGTGGAGGGGGTGTGGTGCAGCCAATGTGTTGGGAGGGACAGAGGAGGCGAGGAGAGAGAGGCGAGAGGGCCAGGCGTGTAGGGCAGTGTTTCTTAAACTTTTTCAGACTGAGGACCACTTTGTCCCCCTTAAAATGTTCAGGGCTAATTTGACACTGCTAATTTTGATGCAGATCACTTACTTTTTATTCACATTACAAGCATGTCTAAACACTTTGGCTATGTTTAGCTTTGTAATAATGTTACAAATGTAGCCAACTGCTAGCTTGTCTTGGCAAAGTAGAATTCCCCTCGCGGACCACCTGAGCTCTGTCGCGGACCACCAGTGGTGGAGAATCACTGGTGTAGGGGGTGTGGTGCAGTCAATGTGTTGGGAGGGAGTGAGGGGAAAAAGCGGATGAAGAGAGGAGGCAAGGGGAGAGCGGGAAGTGGGCTGAGCACATGGAGTGGGGTGGGGTGGGATGGTGTGGGGTGGTGTGGTGTGGCCAATGCCTTGGGACTGAGTCAAAAGGAGTGGAATTGGGGGATGGTGTGGCGTAGCATGGCGTGGCGTGACAATGCGTGGCGTGACGACGAGTGCCGTGGCGTGGCGTGGCGTGGTGTGGTGTGGAGTGGTGTGGCGTGGCGTGGCGTGGCGTGGCGTGGAGTGGCGTGGCGTGGCGTGGCGTGGCGTGGCGTGGCGTGGCGTGGCGTGGCGTGGTGTGGCGTGGAGTGATGTGTTGTGCCATGGCGTGGTGTGGTGTGGTGTGATGTGTTGTGCCGTGGCGTGGCGTGGCGTGGCGTGGCGTGGCGTGGTGTGATGTGTTGTGTCGTGCCGTGCCGTGCCGTGGTGTACTGTGTTGCGGCCACTACGTTGAAACTGAGTAAAAATGTGCACGTGTGTGTGTGTGTTGGGGGGCATAGAAGGAGGAAGAGGGCAAAGTGTGTTGTGTAGCGTGGTGCAGCCATTGCTATGGGTCTGAATGGAAATGTGTGTGAGGGGCGGCGGGGAATGTGTGTGTGGCGGGGGTTGAGTAGAGAGGTGGAAGAGTGGTTGAGTGTGTGGCATGGCGTGGTGCGGTGCGGTGCGGTGTGGTGTGGTGTGGTGCGGTGCGGTGTGATGCGTTGCGGTGCGGTGTGGTGTGGTGCGGTGCGCTGTGTGGTGTGGTGCGGAGCGGCATTGTCCGGTGTGTGGTGTGGTGTGATGTTGTGTTCGTGCAGCATGGCACAGCGCAGTGTGGTGTGGTACGGTGTGTGGTGTGGTGCAGTGTGTCGTCGAGTGTGTGGTGTGGTGCAGTGTGTGTTGTGGAGTGTGTGGTGTGTTGTGGTGTGGTGCGTGCAGCATGGCACAGTGCGGCGTGGAGTGGTGTGGTGCGGTGCGTAGTGACTGAGTTAAAAGGTGATGTACGAGTGTAGTGTGGCGCTGCGCTTCGCTCCACAGCCACCCGGTGGAATTGGCTCTTGTGCTTAATGCCCGTGTCTCCTGGGGAGAAGATTCATGGCTTTAATAAGAACAGAGCCGCCGACAATAGTAAGGGACCACGATAGATAGAAGAGAATACAAAAAAAGCAAGAGAAATGGACGGAGAGAGAGAGAGAGAGAGAGAGAGAGAGAGAGAGAGAGAGAGAGAGAGAGAGAGAGAGAGAGAGAGAGAGAGAGAGAAGTGGAGATAAAGAAGGATGGAAATAGAGAATTCTGGGAAAAGGGGATATGGATGGCGGTGTGGTGTGGTGTGGTGTGGTGTGGTGTGGTGTGGTGTGGTGTGGTGTGGTGTGGTGTGTATAGTGGTGTGTGCTGTGGAGTGGTGTGGAGTGGAGTGGAGTGGGGGCGTCAGGATCTGATGCCTTTTTTGCCTTTCATGTTCAAAGGTCATATTTATAGCCATAGATGTCTCTTAGGAAGGGGCCAGCACAGCATCCGTTATGTCCCTCCGGCCTCTGGCCCTCGTCCTCCCCTTAGTTTATCACTCGGCATGCTGTAACATTAATGCTGATGCAAGGGGGGGGTGAGGGAGCAATTGAGTAAATGCAGGCAGGGAAGGAAGGACAACAGGAAGAAAGAGCATGGGAATGAGAGAGCGGAGAGAGAGAGAGAGAGAGAGAGAGAGAGAGAGAGAGAGAGAGAGAGAGAGAGAGAGAGAGAGAAACAGAGAGAAATGAGGAGTGGAGAGAGAGGGGGGTTGAGGAGTGGAGAGAGAGAGGGAGAGAGAGGAGGGAGGGAGAAGAGAAAGACAAAATATCAACTCGCTCGCCCGCCTGCTTGCTTGCTCGCTGACTTATCTGCACTTAGTGAGATGCATCTGCAATATTTATCCCATGCGTACGCACACGAGGGCTCATTAAAGGAAACTTGCCTCCAACCATTATGGACTCCGAGAGTTTAATATTATTTTTCATTCATATTTGTTTTTGCTGTTAGCGCTCCGTGTGTGTGTGTGTGTGTGTGTGTGTGTGTGTGTGTGTGTGTGTGTGTGTGTGTGTGTGTGTGTGTGTGTGTGTGTGTGTGTGTGTGTGTGTGTGTGTGTGTGTGTGTGTGTGTATAGTGTTCCCAGTAATGTCATTAGTGCAGCATTGGTAAGTAGCAATAATGAGGAGGAGGAAGAGGAGGAGGAG
>NC_085866.1:7201778-7209278 GCF_034702125.1 Engraulis encrasicolus
ATACAAAGGAATGAGGATCCAATTATGGCCCACTCTCTCCCTGGGCCCGGGACAAGTGACCCCTTTGTCTCCCCTTGTCAGCTTCCCTGTCTGTTGTGATGGTCCTCGTAGCAACGGCCCTCCTCATGGTAACAACACTTGTCCAGCCTCACTCGAGAGACTGAAGTCACAGGCCAAACTAAAGCCGTATAAACAAGAAAGGCTTCAGTCACGGGCCAAACTAAAGCCGTATAAACAAGAAAGATGCCTGTCTGATGCGTTTTCAAACTTTAGAAAAGAGACCGTCGAGGAGCACACAAGACACAACACATAAAAAAGTTCTTTTTTTCTTATTATTATGACTCAAAAAGTTAGGGCACCAACCGAGCGAGCCCCCAGTGGCCGTTTGTCTATGGGCTCTATATAAAACCCTGTCCAAAGCAGCATCCATCCTTTATTCTCGCAGCTCTGTGTGAAAAACTGTTGGTTACATAACAATTTTTTCAAAGGTTTATCTTTCCCTCTATCTTCATCTCTCTCTGTTGGCCTTCCCTTCCCACCATCAGCATTTCATCCATTCATCCCAACCCCCCAATCCCCCAATCCCACAATCCCCCACCCCCACCACTGCCGAGCTGCTATTCTCTGAGCTTTTCACCAGCATCCAGCATCCAGCCTCAGCACCAGGACCAGCCAGAACCCCACCACACCACACCACACCACACCACACCACACCCTGCCCCACCCGGCACCCGGCACCCGGCACCCAACCCCCCCCATCTCTCTCGCTCTCTCTCTCTCTCTCTCTCTCTCTCTCTCTCTCTCTCTCTCTCTCTCTCTCTCTCTCTCTCCTTCCCTCTCTCTCTCTCTCTCCCTCCCTCCCTCTCTCATTCTCCCTCTCTCTCCCCTTCTCTCTCTCTCTCTCTCTCTCTCTCTCTCTCTCCCTCCCTCTCTCCCTCTCTCCCTCCCTCCCTCGCTCTCTCTCTCTCCCTTGCTTTCTCCTCTTGTTGGATCTATGGGAGATTAGGGATTACGGGCAGCAGCCAGATTACACAGCCAGTGGCAGCGGCAGGGTTCACAGCAGGCTGGCCCATACACCCCCCTCCTCATCGCTACCGCCTCCACTCCACTCCCCCACCCGCACCACACCCCCCATGCCTCCATCCTGTCCCCTCTCGTCTCTGGAGATCATGTGGATTCTGATTTCCCTCTCTACCCTCTCTCTTCCTTCCTCCATCAGTACCATCAGTTCTTGGGGTTGTGTGTATTTGGTTTCACTTCTCTCTCCTCCTATCTCCTCCTCTCTCCTCCTTTCTTTCCATCCCTCCATCCCTCCCTCCCTCGCTCCTTCCCTCCCATCAGACAGATTAGTGTGGCTGCAGCACATTTGAATGATGTAGAGGTCGTCAGTGCAGAGTCTTTCCCCGGTGCACTGCATTATACTGACATTTGGATAATGTTTCTGCATTTGTTAGCAGCATCAGCATCAGCATCAGCATCAGCAGTAGCGGCAGTGGCAGACGTGGTGGTAGCGTAGCGTGTTAGCGCCTCCTCTCCTCTCTTCTCCTCTCCTCGACGCCTATTAGCCAGATGGAGCTGAGCAATATGCCGCCGGCCATTAATGGATAAGAGCACTGGCACTTTTTGGGAAATCGCTCTCTCGCCTCGCCTGACTTGATCTCTTGTTCGCCAGAACTTTTTTTGGTTTCTTTGCCAATTAGGCAATGATGATGAGACGAATAAGAGTGGGTGTAGGTATTTTTTGTTTTATTTTCCTTTAGAAGTTTGTCATTTTTGTAATGTTATTTTTGTTTGTGCATATTTGTTTTTCTTAATGTTATTTTGGGCGTCGTTGGGCGTATTGGATTTTTTCATTTCTAGTGCTTCGTTTCACATGGGAAATGACTGGCATTCTCTTAGTGGAACGTGACACGGGAGATTACTCAGCACTCTGTCTTGTTTGGCACGGTTTGTATTGTATCGACAGGGCTAAAGTAAAGTAACATTAGCCCACCGACCGGCCAAATGGCTGGTGAAATTTTTAGTTCGGCTGGTAGAAAAGACCAACTTACTAGCTGACACTTTGACACGTGTGTGTGTTTGGATAGTAAAAGATCAATATCTACTAGTCATTTTTGGCTGGTGATGAAAATTGTGAATGTAGAGCCCTGGTTGTGTCGACAGGTGGATTTTGGATGGTGTTAAATTGTTTTTTTTTTTCCATTTGTGATGCTTCGAGTCAGGAGGACACATGGGGAATGACTGGTATTCTGTTAGTGCAGGGTTTCCCAAACTGGGGTGCGACCTGCTACAAGGGGGTGCGCGAGTTGAATAGAGCAATGGCTGAGATGTGGGTTTTTATACAAAAATTAAGGAACATTACGTAGTTTGTGATTGTTTTTTGGTGAATTGTATGCTGGAAGGATCCAGCTTAAGTGTCATTTATAACTCCTGGACTTGTTATGCAACAAGTTCCATTAATGATGGCAAAAAAAACGTCAGGTCTATTGGAAATGAGGATTGCCCAAAATGTGCGGCTGTGCAACATTTGCTTAGGTGGTGCGCAAACCACATTGAAATATACAAGGGGGTGCGCAGGCAAAAAAGTTTGGGAACCGCTGTGTTAGTGGAATGTGACGTGCCAGATTGCCCAGTAAATTGACTGCATTTCTTTTGCGATCACTCAGCACTCAGCGCTGTCTTGTTGTTGGCTTGGTTTGTGTTGTATTGACAGGTGGAAAACTGCCTGAAAACTGAAAATAAAGTCTGTGACACCAAGCTCGTTTATCTTCACAATTTTATTGTGACCTTTTTTGGCATCATGCACATTAAAATAAGATGAACGGCCGGTTGGTGTCGTGGACTTTATTTTCAGTTTTCATGTGACTTTGACAATCTTATTGAGCCGGATGTGCGTGTTTTTTATTTTGTTTTTCACAATTTCTTAAAGAAACTCCCACACACTGTTTAATAACGCACACTTTAATAACGACGTTGCTGTACTAGACCTTCATCAGGCCTGATGAAGGTCTAGTACCGAAACGTTGTTAATAAAGAAAGAACAGCGAAATGGTCAGTGTGCGGGAGTTTCTTTAAGTTGTTGCTGAGTGACCCACCATGGGCCATCTCCGCCGCACCTGCCAGTTGAGGTGTGCGAAAAAAGTCGAAGTTTAACGTTTTTTTTTCTCACAATTTTGCCGCCAGGTGGATGCTGCCATGCCCTTTGGCTGCCTTGCCCTGCGGGACGGGCGATCCTACCACAGCCCCACGGACATCACCGACAAGTACGAGATCGGACAGGTCCTGAAAGCGTAAGTCCTCTCTACTGCTCGACGATTTTAACTGGCAACACACACACTCACAAACATGCATGGATGCACACATGCACACATGCACACACACACATGCACACACACACACACACACACACACACACACACACACACACACACACACACGCACATGCACACACACACACACACACACACGCTCGTCAGGTCCTGAACGCGTAAGTCGTCTCGGTAACACTTTATTTTAGGGATACATCTATAAGCACCAATACATACAATGTTAATGCCTGCATAAGTAACTTGTAAGGCATGTACTAAGAAAACGCTAAGGCCTACTAGGTCCTTATTATAAGGTTAAATTGGTAATAAATCCGTTTGTGCATGAACAAGATATTTGCGAATACATGCCTAACAAATGTTTGATTTTGCTTTGTACATGCCTTACAAGTTACTTATACAGGCACATTATATGTATTAGTGCTAATAGATGTATCCCTAAACTAAAGTGTTACCGTCCTCTTTACTACTCGACTCCATGGCAACTGGCAACACACACACGCTCACAAACATGCATGGATACACACACGCACACACACACACACACTCGACAGGTCCTGAAAGCGTAAGTCCTCTCTACTACTCAACTCCATTCTACCCGGCAACACACGCACGCACACACACACACACACACACATACACACACACACGCGCGTGCACCCGCACGCACACACACACACACACACACACACACACACACACACACACACACACACTCAACAGATCCTGAAAGCGTAAGTCCTCTCTACCACTCACATCTATTTTACCCCTAAACACACACACTCACAAACACGCATGGATACACACACACACTCACACTCACACACACACACACACACACACACACACACACACACACACACACACACACACACACACACACACACACACACACACACACACACACACACACACACACACACACACACACACACACACACTCGACATGTTTCTCATATGCATAAACATTCCCCCAAGCGCCCTGGCATGGGATATATACTTTATGTATTACAGCTTTGGAGCCTCCTTTAATTGCCTTTGCGTGTGACGCCACGCTCTTATTGTGTCACCCGAAAGTAATAAGAAAGATTACCGAGTGGAAATATTTGGGTTGCTCCTCTGCTCAGGAAATAGAGTGATGAGCCATCTTCTAATGGGAGCATATAAATAATTCAAAGTGCCGTCTACATTCTTTGTTTCTGCACTTTATTATCTTGGATTTAAAAAAAAAAAAAACAATACAACAACAACAAGAACATTTGGAGCGAAGAGACTGAACGGGGAAAAAAGTAAGGCAAGCCCTGGTGAGCCATTTAGGTATTGCCTTTCCTTCCCGTTGTTATATCACCATCTGCAACGTAATCAGTCAGGGCATGGTTATTGAGTGCTTAAGTGTATGAAGGAGTTTTTGAAATGCCTCTCCGCTGACAGCAAAAAAGCTCTCTGATTTTCTTATTTTATTTACACTTTTACACATATCACACAAACATCACACAAAGTGGACAGCGCTTGTCCACTAGACAAAGGAAGAACAAACAACAACCAAAAACAAACAAACAAAACAAAAACACAAAAACACATAATTATTTCCTACCCACTTCACATAGAGGTCTACCCGATGTGCTTAATTTGGCTTTGTAAGTTTTACTGTGTCTATGTATTTATGTATTAAGGACCATGTAGAATCAGAAAAACTCTCAGATTTTCTGAGTCCTTATGTGTCGGATGCCGGTTGGTTCCCTCAGGAAGGAGTTTTGCGAGCT
Source organism: Engraulis encrasicolus (assembly GCF_034702125.1). NCBI lineage: Eukaryota > Metazoa > Chordata > Actinopteri > Clupeiformes > Engraulidae > Engraulis > Engraulis encrasicolus. The sequence continues at coordinate 7,206,868 of NC_085866.1, forward strand.
GTGCCTGGCCAAGGAGCGGCAGACAGACAAGGTCTTCGTCTGCAAGAAGTTCTTCAAGAAGGATGGCAGGAAAGTGCGCAAGGCTGCCAAGAATGAGATCATGATCCTGAAAATGTATGTGATTACGCAGGCAACAGATGTCGGCAAATAATAACATTTGTGTACACATGTGTGTGTGTACATGATCTGTTTGTGCGCACATAATCTCTGTGTGTGTGTGTGTGTGTGTGTGTGTGTGTGTGTGTGTGTGTGTGTGTGTGTGTGTGTGTGTGTGTGTGTGTGTGTGTGTGTGTGTGTGTGTGTGTGTTTGTGTGTGTGTGTTAGTGTGTGTGTGTAACAGAGAGAGAGATCGAGAGTGCGAGGGAGTGAGTGAGAGAGAGAGCGCATGTGTGGCCACGTGCATATAAGTGTGTGCTAATGCTCACTTCTTTGTGTTCATATCCCTTTGTAAATCTAGTACAATACATGTGACGACACGGCCAGTCAAATTCATCCATTATTTCTTTCATTTCTGTATTCCTTTCTTTCTTTCTTTCTTTTTTTCTTTCCTTCTTTCTTTCTTTCTTTCTTTCTTTCTTTCTTTCTTTCTTTCTTTCTTTCTTTCTTTCTTTCTTTCTTTCTTTCTTTCTTTCTTTCTTCCTTTCTTTCATACAGATGCATGTCTTTCTTTACTTCTTTTATACAGATGCATGTGTCTTGTACTGAAAAGTCTGCTTTGTCTCTAAGACTTCTTCTTCTTCTTCTTCTTCTTCTTCTTCTTCTTCTTCTTCTTCTTCTTCTTCTTCTTCTTCTTCTTCTTCTTCTTCTTCTTCTTCTTCTTCTTCTTCTTCCTTCTCTTCCTCTTCTTCTTCTTCTTCTTCTTCTTCTTCTTCTTCTTCTTCTTCTTCTTCTTCTTCTTCTTCTTCTTCTTCTTCTTATTCCTCCTTCTCTGCCTCTTCCTCTTCTTCCTCCTCCTCTTCTCCTCCTTCCTCTTCTTCCTCTTCCTCTTCTTCCTCTTCCTCATCTTCCTCATCCTCATCTTCTTCTTCTCATCTTCCTCTTCTCCTCCTTCTTCCTCTTCCCCTTTCCTCTTCTTCCTCTTCCTCTTCTTCCTCTTCCTCTTCCTCTTCTTCCTCCAGGGTCAATCATCCCAACATCCTGCAGCTGATCGATGCCTTTGAGACCAAGCGGGAATACTACATCATCCAGGAGCTGTGAGTACAGGGCCGGGCCCTATTAAGATGCTCTGGGGGCCCTAGGCTACAGGTTGCTGTGGGGCCCCCCTGCGGAGATTAAGATGCTCTGGGGGCCCTAGGCTACTAGGAGAGGCACATCTTGTCACCAGGCTAGGCAGGCAGCCGCTTGGGGCCCCCAAGCCACTACATGGTGAAAAACAGCCTAACTTTCAACTATAATAGTGCCGATTTGTTTCTAATGTTCATTCTTTAAGGGTTTTTGCTTGAGGCCCCCACTGACACTAGAATCGCCTCTAATCACCTCTACTAGGCTTCCCCCCTACTAGGCTACTAGGCTACTAGGCTTCTGAATTATTAAACGTTTACATGATGTTGAATAATTCAGAATGAAATAGTTCTGCCGAGTTTACTTTGATCTTTCTTTTATTTCCGAATTGTGAAGTGTTTACAAAGCGAAATTAATGTTTATTCAGAATTAAAGTGAGTTAATTCCGAATTAAATGTCTCATGTAAATGTAGCAAGTGTCATAATTATGAGCTGTGAATTAAAAATAACATGTCTACCAACTGTACTCTCACTGTAGATGTTTTTTTCAATATTGCATCTTGCCCGCAATTCTGCAATTTTTTCACTTTTGGCCCCTTGCCAGACGGGGGCCCCTAGCTCTAGCTCGTGCGTTAATTCAGACCTGGTATTGTGCAGGGCTGGACTGCCAATCTGGCATACAGGGCATTTTGCAGATGGGTCGATAATGTTATTTTTTGTTGGTGTTTGTCTTTAGACAAACATTGGTTGGTATAGTTTAAAGGGCCGTACACACGTCGCTGCTAGTTACTCGCTCAGCGAATGAAGTCAATAGAATATCGATGTGTTCCAGCGAGACTCGCAAGCGAGTAGGCGAGTACTGTACAAGCGATGCGATGTGGGCGGATCCCGAGTTGAAAATATTTTATCTTCGAACGAGGCGAGTAAGCGAGTAACCAATTGGAATGTAGAGTTCGGTACTTCTCGCCTGTTCATTGGCAGTTAAAGCTGCGGGAACTTTCAGCGAACGCTCCATAAAAGAGTGGCGAGTAGACGAGCAAGCGAAAAGCTAGCTTTGTGTGTGTACGCCGCTTAATACAGACAGTGAACAGAGCTAATCGTCAATACTGGGGTGAATTTCTCAAAACCAAAGTTGCTTACTACATTAGCTACTTTGTTGTTTTAAATGCATTTTCCCATTGGCAACTACC
>NC_085866.1:7214278-7284278 GCF_034702125.1 Engraulis encrasicolus
TAATATTCTCCTTCCCTCCTGAAAGTTAAACAGTGATTTTGAAAGGCATTTGGATTGGGGAGCTGATCCTTCTTTTATTGGTGTTTGTTTTTGAGTAGGCAAAGCATTTGCTCAAATTTATTCGTCTGGTTTTGGAGATGCCAGCGTGTGCTGCAATATTCTGGAAAGCATATTTGGGATTGCTGCGGCTGGCTCAGGACTGAAATAGCATTTAAGCATCAAATACCAGACGTTTATCTACATTACATCACTATATTAAATGTTAAATGTGCTAGCTTTACTATCTACTGAATGGTAGGATTTAATTTTGTCATGAATTGATGTTTGGCATGTAGCCTACTCGACTGCATACTGTAGCCTAGTGACGCATAGAACCAACTTCATAGACAGTGCATTTGTACATCTGTTGTACTGAACACTGGCCTGTTCTTCAACTGTGTTCTTGTGTTATTCAGTGAAAACAATATAAAGAAGATCCTGCATCATATTGCCTTCAATTTTTTTGAAGTTGGTTCTAGCAGCACTTTTTCAGTAGGCCTATATGGTGTAAGTTACCCAACCTGGGTTTTTTGTTTACACTAAAGATTGGTGTGCATGGTTTTCTGTTTGTTTTCCTCTCATCAGCTGGAAAACCTGATGTATTACAATGAAAACAACCACAACAAGGTGGTGTTGCGGGACTTCTACTTGTCCAGGTTTGAGAACGGCTCCCTCACAGAACCCTGCGGAACGCCGGAATACCTTGGTAATTCAAGTTCATGACTTTGTCAGTGTGTATTGTGTAAATGTTGAGTTACAGTGTTTGAGGGGCTCAATTTGAAAGAAAGAGTTGAGTTTTCACCCCATACCTTGGTAATTCAAGTTCATGACTTTGTCAGTGTGTATTGTGTAAATGTTGAGTTACAGTGTTTGAGGGGCTCAATTTGAAAGAAAGAGTTGAGTTTTCACCCCATACCTTGGTAATTCAAGTTCATGACTTTGTCAGTGTGTATTGTGTAAATGTTGAGTTACAGTGTTTGAGGGGCTCAATTTGAAAGAAAGAGTTGAGTTTTCACCCCATACCTTGGTAATTCAAGTTCATGACTTTGTCAGTGTGTATTGTGTAAATGTTGAGTTACAGTGTTTGAGGGGCTCAATTTGAAAGAAAGAGTTGAGTTTTCACCCCATACCTTGGTAATTCAAGTTCAGGACTTTTCAGTGTGTACTGTGTAAATGTTGAGTTACAGTGTTTGAGGGGCTCAATTTGAAAGAAAGAGTTGAGTTTTCACCTCATAGTTACCTTGGTAATTCAAGTTCATGACTTTTCAGTGTGTAAATGTTGAATTTCAGTGTTTGAGGGGCTCAGTTTGAAAGATAGAGTTGAGTTTTCACCTCATACGCCTGGTAATAGAATGCTAGCAAATCGAGTGTCAGAGGAGCAGATGCTGAGTTTAGGTAGGAAAAAAAATTCCGGTCATGCCCCACAGGCATTGAGAGCAAAAAAAAAAGAAATCTGACGATAGGATTCATCTAGTTTATAGTCTACCTCTGGCATGCAGTTAACAGGTGTTTTAACCAGTTAGCCAGACCACCTGTCAGACGATCTGTTTGCAGATCGACCAAATGGGCTAGAAAGCACACTTTAGGCCTACATCAAACATCAGTCAGGGTTAATAACTTTCTAAAGTTTTTTGAGGCCTTGTCTGCCAGCCTTTGAAAAGTGCACATTCTTCATTTCCCCTCTGGCAGTCCACTTAAAAGTGGTTCAACTAGGCTACTTTGCCAAACCACCTGTGCCATGGTCTGTTTGCTACCTGAGTCACGATCTGGATCAGGTGCACCCATTGAGAGTACCAAACAGTTTTAAAATATCTGGCAGGGTTATTGCTTTGTAAAGTAGGCTAAGAGTTCTGCTCCATGGTATGATCTTGTGCCCTTGCCTTGCCCTTTGTAAAGAGCGTGTTTTATCCTCCGTATCCCTCTCCCAGTGCAATTAAAAGGTGATTTAACTACAGGTACTTAGCCAAACCATCTGTGCTACTGGTCTGTTTGCACCTGGATTAGATAGTGTCAGAAAATAGTTTTTCAAATTTTCTGGCAGGGTAATAATTACTTTCTAAAGTAAGTGTTGTTGTGCTCCATGGTGGAAAGACGTGTAGGCCGTAGCTACCCACCTGTATAAAATGCTGCAGGGTAGATGCACATAATCTTATAGTGATTTAAATTGAGATATATGGAGTAAAACAAAAAAAAACAGAAGGGGGATATTTTATTATTATAAACTGTGATTAAAATCATGTGGAAGAAGTGGACATTTCAAAACCAGAAGGTGGAGGTGGAGTTTAGTGTGTGCTGTGTTTTCATGTTTAAGAAGTGTGAGGTGCACTGCGCACACACCACAAAAAAGGGACATTTATACCATAAGGCTTTGTCAAAAGATAAGACCATTTTCAGTCTAAATTTTAATTTTGACAAAATATGTAGGCGAGTTACTGGACTTTGCCTTTGTAGCACTTTGTGGCGTGTGGATGGATATTCCCTCTTTTCGTCCTGAATGTGTTTTCATGCGTGTCCAGCGTTGCCAGATTGGGCTGTTTCCCGCACAATTGGGCTGCTGAGGATGGCCGTGTGCAAGTAAAGATGACATTCTGCAGAAAAACCCGCCCAATTTTTGCCATAGAAATCAATAGAATTGGGCGGGATTTTGTGCTTCTAGGCGGGTTTTGAGCATTTTTTGGGCTGGAAATTATCAGCCTCATCTGGCAACCCTGTGTGTGTTGTCATGTTGTCTGTCTCCAGCCCCTGAGGTGGTGGCGCGCCATCGATACGGAAGGCCAGTCGACTGCTGGGCCATCGGAGTCATCATGTACATACTGTGAGTGCCACACGGGACTTCACGGGGTCCTCCTTTACATTACATTACATTACATTACGTACTTTCATTTATTCAAATCAACTTACAACTATTATTGTTCAGGGTATTGGTTACAGTCCCTGGAGCAATGTGGGGTTAGGTGCCTTGCTCAATGGCACTTCAGCCATGGATAGAGATATAGTGGTCAGGGGGGATTCGAACCAGCAACCCCTAGATTGAAAGACCAACTCTCTAACCACTAGGCCACGGATGCCCCATGTTCCTTTACATTACATTACATTACATTTGGCAGATGCTTTATAACTTAAGTGACTAACAACATAATCATAGCCAGCATCACTATCAGATACAAAAGTGCACAGGAAATATACAAAAGAACAAGTGCAGATGCAAAGAAGGGTTAGTGGGTTTTTTTGTATAGTACAGTACACACAAACATACAGTACATAGCCTACACATCAGGTCAAGAGTCTGGCCTGGGGCTAGGGCAGCTCAAACATTAGTCTAGTAGATAGTCACGAAAGAGGAGAGTCTTTACTTGCTCCTCTCCCCTTTTCAACTCTTAAAAAAACAAAACAAGAATGTATTTATGCCTTTATTTGATAGGGCAGTATGAGATGATGACAGGAAGTGAGTGGGAGAGAGAGATGGAGGAGGATCGGGAAATCGGGCCAGAATCGAACCCGGGTCCCCAGAATAATAGTGCTGTGCCCTACTGTACTGTCTGAGCCATGACGGAACCTCCTCTTCAATTCTAAACAGTTCACCATTATTTTGCTCAAGTCAGCACTAAAAGGATGCGATGTGATTGTTATGTGCCATTGCATGTGCTCTTTTTAACCCACTTTGGTTTCGCAAGGTTGGTTCAGACTGGAAGAATATCACAATGGGTTTATGGCATCAGTTCTGTGCTTGTCATTGTCTTTTGTACGTGGTAAAGTTCCTCGTTGCCACCACACCTTCTCCATTGACCTTCCTGTGTTTCCGCTAAATGTCCAGGTTGTCTGGAAACCCGCCCTTTTATGATGAAACAGAGGACGAGAACACAGACATGCACAACCGCATCATCTTCTGTCGTATCGTGGGTGGAGAGTTTGAGTTTGACTCGCCGTACTGGGATGAAATATCTCCTGCAGGTACACTCGATGACCACAGTGGGGAGCTCTGATGTCTCTGCCGGTCATATGGATGCAAATCATGCTATATAATTACTATAGTCTTCACCAGAGTTGTATAAAGTAGAAGTCAAATTATTTTTTTTACAAATATCATACCACTAGGGTTGTAGTTACATCTGTAAAGAGTACTTCTTTTTTTATATATATTTTTTAGGGGGTTTTATGCCTTTATTTGACAGGACAGTTGAAGATGGTGACAGGAAGCGAATGGGGCAGAGAGACAGGGGAGGATCGGGAAATGACCCCGGCCGGACTCGAACCGGGGTCCCCGAGGGTGGGCATGCAAGCCCAAATGTGGGGGCTTAGCGCGCTGCGCCACAGCGCCCCCCTGTAAGAGTACTTCTACTTCTACTTTATACAACCCTGGTCTTCACACGGTAGCCTGAGAGTATAGGCCTATACGGACTTTGCTTCACAGACACAAGTGGCTGAATAAGGGAGGTCTGAATAGTCAGTCCAGGGAGGTTGTAGTCAGGCCGCGCCCTCCTAGTGACGCAACACCTTCAGCATTGCTTCTAATCAGGCCAGGAGCAATACAAATATCATTTCTGAGCTCCTGAAAAATCTGGAATTCCTCCCACTTTGTCGGGAAGCAAACAACCAGTAGCAACCCAAGGGAGGCGGGTCAACCATGCCCCTTGGGAAATGTTAATTGTTATACTCTTTGTCATATCAGACCAAGTCTCGAAGAGATTTGAAAGTCGATGATAATCAGGCTAGGGATGTTGTGGGTCGGGAGGAATTGAACATGACGCCCGGCCACAAAAACAAATATGTAGTATAGTGTCTGTAGAAAACATCCCTGGTTTTGTGATGAATGACAGGGGTCTGGGGGGTGAACCTGTTCCTCAGTATCAATCTGGTAACACCTGCAGTGGAGGAGGGTGTAGGGATCACCCGGAAATAGTATGTTTTACAGTCCACTATCCGACAATTCATGGCAAAATAAAACAAGTGGGAGCAAAGAATCTGGTAACACGTTATTTTAGGGATACATCTATTAGCACTAATACATACAATGTTAATGCCTGCATAAGTAACTTGTAAGGCATGTACTAAGCAAACGCTAAGGCCTACTAGGTCCTTACTAAGGTTAAATTGTTAATAAATCCCTTATTGTGCATGAACAAGACATTTGCGAATACATGCCTAACAAATGTTTGATTTGGCTTTGTACATGCCTTATAAATTACGTATACAGAGACATTGTATGTATTAGTGCTAATAGATGTATCCCTAAAATAAAGTGTTACCAAAAATCCAGGTTGAAGTGGACTCTCTCATCGTTTATTCACCTCCCACGGCAGTGCTGTGAACGTTCACAATTGTTGTTACTCTCTTTATACACGGCTCTATCATATGGGTGCAACTATTAGCTTAGTGTTTCTCAACGGGGGCAGTACAGCCCCCCTGGGGGCGTTGGGGAGCCCTAGAGGGGCGTTGAGAAGGATGCAGCTGAGTAGGGGCGGGGCTTAGTTACCATTGAGTTGCATTAGTCTATTTTATTTTTCAATACTAAGGGGGGTATTGTCAGGCTTATGATGAGGTCAAGGGGGCGTTGGGAGGCTTGTGATGAGTTCAAGGGGCCGTTTGTTCAAAAAAGGTTGAGAACCACTGTATTAGCTGAACATACTCCAGTCTACACGTAGAGCAGCACTTTGCTTTCCAGACATCTTTGCTAATTATTATGCCTTCTCCCCAAGGTGCCGGAGGCGCATGCTGTTATTTTCACTCCAGCATTTTGTTTTCTGTGTTTTTTTTGTTTTTTTTTCCTTTCCGTTTTCAGCTAAAGAGCTCGTGTGCAGACTGATGGACATTGACCAGATGTTGAGGATAACAGCCCAGGACGCCTTATGGCACGAGTGGTAAGAACACAGGATCCACACACACGCACGCACGCACGCACGCACGCACGCACGCACGCACGCACGCACGCACGCACGCACGCATATAGGACGCCTTATGGCACGAGTGGTGAGAAGAACACAGCATCCATACACGCACGCACGCACGCGCGCACACACACACACACACACACACACACACACACACACACACACACACACACACACACACACACACACACACACACACACACACACACACACACACACACACATATATAGGACGCCTTATGGCACGAGTGGTGAGAAGAACACAGCATCCACACACACACACACACAAACGCACACACACACACTGTTACTGACGAACTGCGGGACTCTGGCTGAATCTGATGGTGTTTTTTTCTTGCATGAAAGGATTGCTGGCAATGGAGCCTCTGAGAAGAATCTAAAAGATGGAGTATGTGCCCAGTTTGAGAAGAACTTTGCCAAAGCCAAGTGGAGGGTAAGAAACAACTGTAGTGCTCAACCGCAAAACATTTAACATTCAATTAAATTACATTTAGTCTTTACTTATGCGCAATGCTGGATTGGCCCGGGTGGGCCCCGGTGGGCCCCGCACCCTTGTGGGCCCCTATTTTCAGAAATGTAAAAATAAAAAAATCTACCTCTAATTATGCCAAAAGTGCCCAGGCCCTATTTCTACCCCATTCCAGTCCTGCTTATGCAGTAAGGTCTACATGTAGTATAAAACATTAACGTGTACTGTATGTGAGTGCTGCATGTCCTTGTTGTGAAATTGTAACTTCATGAATCTTGCAATAAGAAGTGAGTTCTGTGTACCATTGCAGATTCTTGAAATAATATTACTGGTATGATTATGTTGACGCACATGATGATGATGATGATGATGATGATGGTGGTGGCGGTGGTGGTGGAGGTGATGATGATGATGATGATGATGATGATGATGATGATGATGACAATGATGATGATGATTATTGTTATGATGATGATAATGGTGGTGGTGGTCGTGGTCGTGGTGATGGTGGTGGTAGTGGTAACAATCATGGTAACAATGATGGTAATGATGATGACGATTATATTGTGCTGCTCTCCTTTCCCCTTGCATGTGTCATCCAGGAACTTAAGGTACAGTGGTTCTCTGTGAGACAGCACGGAGCCAGACAGACATGACTATTTCCACACCAAAAAAAAACCTACATAACTCCGACTTGACCACCAAAAACCCTCCAAACCTGCAAACATTATCACCCTTTTGAGTTCATATGCATAGAGCCAGTAGCATACGTAGGTAGAGCATACGCTCATCAGGTCAAGTCGCACTGTGGAAAAGCGTGTCTTCTTCTCATCATACCAGCCTCCTGCTGTCTTCACAAAAGCCCACCGCTTAGCTGCCCTCCTCTCCTCTGCCCCACTCCAGCAGTCATAACTCTCTAGCCCCCTCTACTGGTCATCATGACGGCTGATCCATACATACACCATTCATGCTCTCCTTAAATAAGATTAACAGATCCTGTTTTCCTAACCCTGTTCAATCTCAGATATTATATAGTATAACCAAGTGGTGTCTCTGTGTGTGTGTGTGTGTGTGTGTGTGTGTGTGTGTGTGTGTGTGTGTGTGTGTGTGTGTGTGTGTGTGTGTGTGTGTGTGTGTGTGTGTGTGTGTGTGTGTGTGTGTGTGTGTGTGTGTGTGTGCGCGCGAGTGTGTGTGTTTCTTTGTTGAAGTTCTTGTGGTTTTGGTGCGTGCCTGTAATTTAGTTTTTCAGTCTGTTTTTGTATTTATTTGTGTCGTTGGTTGGGTACTGGTGTGTCTTGTGTTTTGTTTGTGTGTCTGTATGTGTTAACGTGTTAATGTTAGTGTGTGTGGGCGTGTGTGCGTGCGTGCTTGCGTGCGTGTGTGGAGAAGTAGAGATACAATGATGAAGATGTATTGGTGATGAGTTGACATAAGGTTGCAATAGACATACATAGTCATAGTGATCAGTCCATGCATGAGCCACTTACACTGGGTCCATCATCTTATGCCCATTTATTAATGACAGATGAGACCTATGCAACTAACCACATTTCAGCTTTAACATGTTAACTCTAAGAAGAAGTTATCTGTGTGCTTAGTTCTCGGTTAATTTGTAACCATACTATCTCTCTTGAAATGTATGCATTAGTTTGCCTGGTAAAAATAGTTTTCTGAATTCAGTTGATGAAATCTACGTATCCCCTCAATCATAGACAAGTAAAACATGCAGTGTTTTAAAGCCCTGATGAAGGCCATTGTTGGCTGAAACATGCTGGCTATTTTAACCAGTTCCACTATGAACTAGCTACGTTTATTAAAAGTGTTTTTAACCAAGAAGAAGAGTGCCTTGGATATTTTCATAACATGTTTCCTAGCATGTTTTGTACCGCCATTACTATGACTACGTCTCCTTACCTAACGTTTTCGCTTGCCTGCCATGTGGCTAGTGGTTTCCCTGAGTCACTAGCCATCCAGCTATTCTACTAGCCACACATTTGATTTTTTTTTCCTTCATCATGACACTGTTCATCTAACCTCAGAAGATGAGGTGTTAAAGCAAGCAGATGAGTGCATGGAAATAATTTAAACAAATAGAAACTGAGTAACTGATCTTTTTCTTGAACTCAAATAGAAACAATTGATGCACAAGGTGTAAAATGCAGAATATATGCTATTCTGATATGTCAAGCTACCCGCCAAATTGGCTAGTGGCACTGTAATTGTTACTAGCCACAGCCAAGTTTTACCAGCATTTGGCCGGTTGGCAGGTGCCAGTGCCAAGCCCTGCTCCTTACTATGTGCATTGTTGTCTCCCTCTGTGTGCCCGTGTACGTACCGTACGTCTTTCCAGAAAGCGATCCGCGTCACCACCTTCATGCAGCGGCTCCGGAACACGGAGCTGGCGGGGGCCTCGGACGCCACGGCGGACGACATGACGGAGGCGGCTCTGGACAGCAGCCCGGACGGAGAGAGCCCCGACACGGACGCCACGATGACCGTCCCCACCGTCAGCGTCACCGTGGAGACCCGGCCCCTGGAGCAGCCGGAGGAGGACGAGGAGGAGGAGGACGAAGAGGAGGAGGAGGAGGAGGAGGAGGAGAGGGGAGTTGGGATGACTGCTGGAAGTGCAGAGCAGCAGACCATCCGAGTAGGCCTGATACCCGTCTCACCTTCAGTGGGCATCTCGCCCTCAGCCACAGCAGAACCGGTCACCCAGCCCCAGCACCAGCCCCAGGCACAGCACCAGCCCCAACCCCAGACACAGCACCAGCCCCAGGCACAGCACCAGCCCCAGGCCCACCCAGCCGCCCCCTCTGTGAAAACGCCGCAGATGGAGGAGCTAGACAAAGCAGCAGCTAGGAAACCGGTAGGGGAGGGCGCTCGTAAAATAGCCGCCAGCTTAGGGCATGGAGGAGAGGCGGCGAACAACAAGTCACCTGGCGGCACGCCGGAACCCCCGGTGATCCCAGAGTCCTCGGCGGCAGTAAAACTCCCGCTGCAGAAGACGCCAGACGCTCACTCGCCAACCCCAAGCAATGTGGAGAAGAAGAAACCTGCGTCCTCCCCCGACACCCTGACACGCCGCAAAATGGCGGCAAATCTCACCATGGACCCTGGAGGAGTTCCTGAGACGAAAGCAACGCCCACCGACACCAACATCACCAACCAGGGAGCATCGGGAGGCGCGCAGGAGGGACACGCTCACGCTCAGGAGGTGCAGGTAGGAGGGAAGAGGCAGGAGATGTCCCCAGGGAGCTGGTGCCAAACTCAGGTCCCGGACGCGGTGGCAGAGAGGTCCGTGGTGGTGGTGACCGCGCCTCCACCGGCGGCAGAAGCAGCGGCAGCGTTGCCTCGCGTCGTCATGAGGGATCAGGGCGTAGGGGGCAGTCGCTCCACCGACGCCATGCTGCAGGCCGCCACGCAGCAGCTCCAGAGTCCCTACATGGGCCTGGGGAGCACGGCCAGCTTAGGACGCCACGTCAAGCCGCTGTACAGCCAGGAGCTCGGAGGAGGCGGAGGAGGCGGAGGTGGCGCCTCGGGCTACAGTAACCCTTACTGTTCGCCGTACTCCGGCAGAGGGGGCCTGTACAGCACCTTGGATCCGTGCGGCGGCGCACGTGCGGGCGCGGGCACGGGGATGGGCATGGGCGTGGGCGTTGCCACCGACTGGCAGATGGACAGCGTGATCGAGCAGATCGAGAAGCAGATGGCGGCGGTGCTGGAGAAGATCGAGGGCGACATGCCCTCGCTGCTGGAGCAGATCAGCGACTGCCCCGAGACCATGACGACCACGGCGACGCTGCCCAGCAGCAGGGCCAGGAGCGCCCAGTCCTCGCCCTCCTGCCGCCCGCGCTCCTACCACCACCACCCCTCCTCCTCCACCTCCACCACCCCTCCGCCGCTGCCCACCACCCCGCGCCCGCCCATGCCGCCCAACCTGCCGCACCTGACCATCCCTCCTCCCTCGTACCCGCCTCCCGCCCCGCCCACGGCCACGGCAGCGCACCACCACGTGCAGGGCGGCTACGTGCAGCAGCCCATGCCAGCACCACCAGAGCAAGATGGCCGAGATGGGCAGCGAGGAGGATCGAGGTCGGGCCAGTCGCCGCACCAGCACCCGCACCCGCACGGAGGGATGTCTGGAAGAGGCTTATGAAGGTCTTAGCTGGTCGATGACATGAACACAGTGAGAGAGGATGGGCAAAATGGACTCATTCAGGTGCAATCCAGTGTCACGTATTCCAAATACCCTGGTGTTGCCTGTCCAATTCAACCAGGTGATTGGATGGCTTGAATGATCACCTCATAGAGGTAGAAAATAACACTAGAGGTGACACGGCAATTTGCGACAGCACTGGGAAATCGCACATGGAGCTTCCCAACTTCCGTAGGAAGTGTAGGCACCTTCAGTCAATGCAAGTCAATGGAGAACATGCCCACCCCTGTCAAAAAATTGACTAAAACTGTGTGAATATGAAGTAACACATTAATCGAAGACCAGATTTGAAATGTAAGGCTAAATATCTACTTAAATCATATGAGTCGATAAAATACATTAAAAAATCTAATTATATATTTTATGTACGTAGTTAGCACTTCAACTATTGTCCTTGTATAGTGTGTTGATGGATATTTTCACATGATTAAGCCATTTTTGACAGAGGTGAATCGCCTTCTCCGTTAATTTCCATTTCTCTGATCTACCTACAGATAATGGCCGCTACAGATTGCCGTAAAAAGGGGGGCGGGGTCACCTCTAGTGTTATTTTCTACCTCTATGGATCACCTGGTTGATATGGACAGGTAAAACAAGGTCATGTGGAATATGTGGCACTGGATTGTAACTAACGAATCCATTATGCCCATCACTGAACAATACACTCTTCAAGACCTACAGTATTAGTTGAGTTGCGAATCTGTTTTATCTAAGAAATGCTCAACATTGCTGAGTATATACAGATGTTATATTCAGATCTTTTTCTGTCAGCACTGAGTTGTTTTTCAGCCAGCCATTGCTGCACATATATGCTGTAACATATACTGTATTTAGGTCCAAAGGGTCAGTGATGTTTGCAAATGAGATTTGACTTTTTTTTTTAGAGGGATTTATTATTTATTTAGAGCTTTGTACGGTAATGACATCATGTGTCACATCATCCAACCCTGCTGAGGACCACAGGGATGCAGATCCAGTTGGTTGTTGATGTGAGGGATTTTATTTATTTATTTTTTTAAACACCGTTTCTTTCTTAGTGTCATTCGTCCTTTAGGATCCTGCCACTTTTCCCCCCCAAGCAAATGGTGTATTAATGTCTTGACACTTTCCCAGTCTTTGTTGTGTTTCAATTTGAACGTACAATGAAGGAAGGCCTGTGTCACAGCTTAAGCGGCAAATTTGGCTTTCTACCACAAGGTAGGCCTATGCCTACCAACCATAAGTTGTTGTATATATAAAATCTCTGTACCTTTGCCATATTATTGAGATATTTTAAATTGTGACATGTAAACTGTACACAAGGAAAGTTGCATAATCTGAGTACATAATAGGGTATTACCTGTAAATATTTTGTGAATAAGGTCCCCTTGTTTCATATATCATAATTTATCTTGTATATCTTATTATATCTTACATTGTAACTGTGTTGCATGTGCAAAACTTGCAAGGATTAAGGCTGCCATGCGCACCTGGTAAAGTGTTAATGACTGTGAGTTTTACCTTTCTGTAGTTGAAGGCTTTGCTATAGGCCTACTGTTTACCATTTTTGTTCCATTCACCCACTATGTCTGCTACGTAAAGCTTCAATTATTTCTTCATTGTGACTTGATTTAATTCAATGAAAAAATGTATTGTGATCTGTCCCGCACCTCCCCACTGCTAAAGACCTAACCCCCTGGCTGTGTGTGGCACTTTTATAAACACATTTGTTCATGAGCTTGTTTCCCTCCAATATCAGTTATAACCTTGAAATGTTTGAGCTCTCTGCCCTGTCTTCTAGACTTTAAATAAAATGAAATTCTTAGTCGACATTGAATTAATTTGTTGTTCATTTGTTATTCAAGAGACTTTTAGACTACTCGTAATACCATGGTCACCATAAGTAAACTGTGTAATATACAGCCTCGGCAGAAATTGAGAGACCACCTTGAAATAAGCATTTTTTTTTCTGGTCCTTCTCGGCATGTCAATAAACTGAACATTGTTGATTCCTTCTATAAACTACTGACAACATTTCCTCAAAATCTCGAATGAAAATCTTGTAATTTAGACAATAGACCTCCTTGCATTTAGAGCATTTTTGTTTTTAGACCTAAAAAAATCCAAAGAAAACAATATGATATTCACTTTAAAACAACATAGTAGTAATGTGTTAACTGAGGAAGAGTTCTGAAGTCAATATTTGGTAGAATAACCCTATATTTCAATCACAACTGTCATGCTGTCATTGCAGGGCCAATTTCATTCTCTTGGCACATTTTTCTCTAGGCTTATTTTGCACGTTTTTCTCTGTCTAGATAGGCTACAAAGTTGCAATTTCCTTGCAGAACAGCATGCATGATATTCCTAATAGTAGAGAACGGAGGCAGCTCTCTGTATGAACGGGTACGATACGGTGAATTGTAGTTAATGTAGAACGACATCCTTTATATGGGATTGACCACCACAAAACCATGAAAATCCCAAAGCTTGAATTTTAGTGGTATTTTGTGAACTGAGTGACTGAAAAGTTTTCGCGCGGTGCCTACATTTCCCGAATGGCATGGTATATAAACTCTGGGCTGTCTCACTACAAAATCATGCGGGGGTGCGAAGGTATTACAAAATTAAATTTTGACTGGGACTTTTGCAAATGGACATTGGAAGCTATTGGTGAGTTTAAATATGTACGAATTAAGATTTGATATCTTTCAATTATTGTATTTGGTGTATTAATTTCGTAAATCAGGAAAATATAACCATGTAGTCCTCCCACATTTCAGAAGCGCTCACGCGTTCTCTACTCAAAACTCTGCACATGTTGCTACTGTGAGCTCCAAGCAGGGAGAGTATTTGCAGGACAAGTGGGTCTGCTGTTAACGGTGCGGGAATAGCCGGTCAGGCAACCGTCCAGTTCTTCCCTTCTGAGTGGAAAGTCTGTGAGCTCCCGCCACTTCCACAGATAAAGTCAATTACAAGACTTATTTAGTCAGTATCCTGCTGTTGTTTCTACCGACGAGGTTCAATTGTTTTCAGTATCGAAGAAAAGGCCCGAGTAATATCGGATGTGGTGAGTTATGCATACTTATGCCAGGCTAGCTAATGCTAGCGAGTATATCCGAGTCGAGTCGACACGGACATGATGTTTTTTCTGTTATTTCTGAATAAAAAAATACACTGGTTGGATTACCCAACTATCGGTGGAAGGTTTGATAAACCCAACTGGTCGGTTTGGCTCAACAGCAATACAACAGGCCATGTGTTCACAACCCAGGCAGTGCGCAGATAACGACCCAGAGTCGTTGTAACGTAAATGTTAACGATAACGTTTCAATGTTTAGCCTGTCAAATGCGTAGCTAGCTGAAAAAATGCTGTAAAATGATCTGAAACGCACAACGACGACAGTTTGGCGAGCTACCATTAGCGTGCTAAGCAATACGTCTTTCGCCAGATCCTAATAAACGTTAGCTAGGTGCCTAACTAGCGGGTATTCTTTTCAACTAATTCAGGGTAGCATGGAGAGTGGATGCCAAGAATCTGTCTTGCTAACTGCACAAACGCCACAGCTATATAGCTTGTTAGCTTCATAGCTACCGCTTCGCATTTGCCTTGCAGCTTTGTCAATTAACCTTTTCCAGCTGAACTGCGTTGCCTGGCATAATTGATCAGTTTGATCAGAGGTGGTGATAAGCTAACTGGTTAATGACTTCCTCTAGTGACTGCGTAACACTGACAGATTTTGGAACTTTTTAATACTTATGGATTTGTAGTCTCTTAGCCACCATTGTCAATTCTCTCCTGAACGGCTATTTTCAGGGTTTGCTAGCAGCAGACGTGTTATTGGTCGCTAGCTGGCTTGTTCACTAGTTCTAGTTAGCTTTTGTGACTAACCCGCGCGCGGCTGATTGACACTCATTGGTCAGTGCCCCGGAGTGGTTTACTAAAGAAAGTGCATGTAGACAGTCCACAGGATGTAATGATTGTTGGTGACCGATGCTTGTTGCGGCTGTGCACCCAAAGACTTGAACCCTCACTCTGGCTTCAATGCCTCAGCATCATGAAATGAGAGGCCCACTTGCCACTTGGGCCTTTTGTGGTGATCTAGCACTCAGCCACCAACCCACCCCTATCTTGGCATCAGGGGCTGAACTGGAATTGGTCCACTGCGCTGACTGACCTGTGGGACACATAATTAATCAACCCCGTTCTGCCAGAGGTTTTTGTTGAAGGGTTGATGTTCGTTGCGTTATGATGGGTTGTCGGTCAGGCGTTTTTTTCCAGGGATAAATAATGGTGATTTGTGTTCCTAACAAGCCGATTGGAAGCAGCTATGATTATATGCATGGAGCATGTCATTTGTCTTTGCCAGCATACCCGGGTCTAATGATGGCTCTAGCGTGCCAGGATGAGTCAGTGCGTATGTAGGCGGCACTGTACCTTCCAGCCCTGAATGCATACACAGATAAACAGATGCACATGTGGTCCACTTATCGCAGCATTTCAGCCAGTAGGGGCTTGAATCCCCTCTCAGTCGTATCATCTGAAAATGCTATCAACCAGATAACTTTTTACCCCATTTTGCGACTGTTAAACGCCGCTGGCTGACTGTCCTTGCAGCCTGCTGCATGGAAGATGCTCTTGCAAGGAAGCATCTTCAAGCTGGTGTTGACAAGGTTGGCAGCAGTATTGGGGGTTGGAGAGAGCAGTGCATAATGAACAATGCATGAACAATTAACTCTAATTTCCTCTTCCCAAATCTGCACAGTATCTCTCTCTATGACCCCCCCTTGCCTTTTGTTGACACACCAACTCCAAACGAGATTTATTCTATGTGATGGACAACCTTTTTGTGAGATTGGCTTTTCGGCATGTGGCAACATGCAGCCCTATAAATAATGAATGTGAAAGGATTATGTAAAAAGATGAGTGTGCTTTGAATGACCCATGCATGCATGTATGCAGTCTCGGATATTGGCGATGTAGTAGTCATTCATTACGGTCCAATGTGTGAGTGCAGCAATCAGGTAATGAGGTGTGAGTGTGCATTCAGGAAAGGGTCCTGTGGCGAGACCGTTATGAAATATTAACAACAAAGATCCCGGCAAACATGCTCTCCTGTTACAATTACCATATCGAAGGCGGGCGTTTCCGTGATTTTCCTGTTGATCAGCCAATGAGCGAAGTTGTTGTCTGCACGCACACCCCGGACAACCTTTTCCTGTTGAATATTTCACCGTCGCCCCGCCCACTGTGCCTAAGCTGCCATTTTGGTTTTGTTCCGTCTGCCTGTAGCCAGCAACCCCGAGACGCGAATAAGACGGGACATAGGGCTGCCGAGAGAGACCGTGACTCGACAGTATAGCTTCAATACTTTCACACAGCATCGGTCCATAGGCGGTGGACGTTGAGCTTTTGAACTTCTGTTTTCAGACTCGCCAAGAAATTCATTTCCTCGTTGTTATCGACAAAGTTTGATACACACGAGGAGCGGTTTGCTGACACTGAGGGTGGACAGAGAAGGATTATTGGTGAGACACCGAGCTGCCCAGTGTAGCTCATTGATTGCTAGCCAGTTAAACGCACAGCTCAACTACTCAAAATACTGTTCTCAACAATATAATTCTATTGATACTGACCATTAAGTTGAAAATAAGCTGTTTTAAGCCTGTGCCCAGATTGACTAATTATTGTTGCTGGGTAGTAAGCTAACTTGAATGCTAGCTTGCTAACGTTAGCTCGACAGGCCTCATGTACTGGAAAGATAAATGGTCCAAAAACATTAATTGTCTACTTTCCCCCCATTACATACAGATTATGCTTATGGTGTTTGCGCCAGTTGGCTGTTTACCATGTCTTTGTATGTAGTTTCCGAGTATAAGAGCCGTTAGGAATAGCAGTTCGCTTTGTATGAATGGGCCTCTGCAATGGCAATCAGTGTGTTAAATTTCTACGGCATGGCTAGCCAACTATCTTGTCAACGCTAGCCCTTGAAAGGCGTGAGGTTAATATAATTAATTCATGGAGCGAATAATGACATATTAAGCAGAGCGATTGGAAAGGAATGGGTCGTGGTGTCCATGCGGAAGAGACAAGTTTACATTTGACAGGTGTTCTACTCGGGTTGTGAAGTGTCATCCTTTGATGGGAGGTAGATTATAGAGACTGGCAAGCATACTTCAGCTATTTACTTCATTTACGGTGTTTGGAGGAATGGTCAGTGCAGCTGTCTGGAATGTCTTGTGCTCATAGTTAACACGATAACCCTGTAGATATGGTGATAAAAGAGACGGGTTTGGTTTTTCTTTTGTATGAGGCATTCGAATGGTCCTAGCGGAGTGCCAGTAGACATTCTAGAATGTACGGCCTGTGTTCTCAGCGCTATGATTATGTTCATGCATGTTCTGGGCGATTTTAGGTTAGTTGCAACAAACTAAATAGTGTTTTACAATCGTGACAAGTCGGGAAAAGCCTTTTATACATACGCTTGCGTTTTTGATTGTTTACGTACTCTGACGACGTCGGTCACCGTATTCCCAGTTTGTCGCACCGCTGATTGGCGTAAAATACATCCTCGGTGACCAGAGAAAGGGGATGGATTCTACTGCTTTCTAGGGTGTTGTTACCAGGCAGTTTGGCTGTGGTCGATTTCTTTTACCCAGCTGATTGTTGCATTGGGAAAAGGCGTAGAAGTCATGGCACCTCACTCGGTCACTGCAGTTAGCTTTTAATGAATCAGCGTTTTTGTTGGGCCACAATAGGCGAGTCCGTCCTAGTGCACAAGGCGAACCATTCAATAAACCTATTTGCAGATAATGGAAAGACATGTGCCGCCGATTGAAAAGATTTATTAGCCTATTTATAACTGACAGCAGCTTCTCTCCAAATGACTAACTGGTTTGGTGAAGTGCTTTCATTTTCGCTTCTGGGGATGAGGAAATCGCTAAATGTACGTGGGAAAATCTACATGAGATAAGCTAGTAACAATGTGCAACTTCTCAATGAGAACCACCATTTTATTTGTATTCATGGATTGGCGTTGTATTGAGTGGTGGTGTTGTGTCGAATTTGCTTCTCAGGCTCTGCATTCGTTGCTAACTATAATCAATCAAATCTTAATAGCGTTTTGTTTTCTTATTATTAGCTCTGAACTCTTCACAATGTTGTATGCGATGAGGAGAAAAAAAGTACAATGTGATGGTGCAATTTTCTCGACATTTGAGCTGTAAGTTTAGATCTCTCGCATCCAACTTAAACAGTTTCAGGTGTAAACTTTGTGGGTTTTGCACAATGTAGTTTGAGACTACTGGAAGATCCAACTTGTATCTTAAACCAGCTTTTTTTGGTCGGTGTTTAGACTTGCATTTCCACATGTAAGAAGTGAACAGACCAAGAAGAAACATCTCTATAGCAGAAATATAAACTGAACCGGTGTATACTGCATTGAAATATACCTACTGGACATCTAAAACCTATTGAAAAACTGCACAGTACACATTAGTTTGTTGGTGTGATCAATACTTTTCTTATCATAGTTGCTGAGAAATGCGCATGCCCTTTCCCCAGCCCTTTATTTATGCTGAGGGGGGAATAAAAGTGCACCTTCAGCGTGCGGTGACGCCTGCAGTGTGTGTGTGTGTGTGTGTGTGAGAACAGTGGGAACCCAACAGCATCGACACAGACTGGCTGCTTTTACAGGGCCACATGAGCAGGCAGAGCCGCAAAATCAGGATCAAAGTTTAACCCCCATTACTAAAGGAAATTACTGTAGCGGAGCTAGTCCTTGGGGATTTCTTTATTTATTCCTGTTGTGTTTCGTAGTCCAGCAAGATGTCGGCTGTGCTGTATTTGTCCCTGTCGCATCTCCAGGCGTGTAATGTTTTGATTTGAAATGGCTGTTTTGGGGGGGGATAGCCAGTGAGTACAGACCTCTGGTTCTGGCGTACACTCAAATTAATTTAGCTAAGGATTTTTAAAAGGAAAGATGGGGGTAGTACTCCCCTGGGTCTCAGTTAAGCCCTGTGTACATCGAAGGCGAAATAAGCGACCTGCGCGGCGGAAGTCATTGTTTCTCTATGGAGGGAAGGCGAATAAAGCTACCAGAGCGAATTTGCCAGGAGCGAAGCTTCTTGAGCGACCAGGGCGAATTTTGACGATTAAACTCACAAGCTAATCTTAAGCTAATTCGCTATGAGGTGGTTCGGCGAAAACCAATTGGAACGTTCATATCGAGGAATGTCCCAGGCTGTCAAGACGGAGCCGTTATGTGATTAGCTGAATCAAACATGTCAGTGCAGCGTCCAGAGCGAATAAAACGAATTCATGGAGAAACTTCTTCAACCACCCCAGCTACCTGGGTCGCGTAGGTA
Source organism: Engraulis encrasicolus (assembly GCF_034702125.1). Classification (NCBI taxonomy): domain Eukaryota; kingdom Metazoa; phylum Chordata; class Actinopteri; order Clupeiformes; family Engraulidae; genus Engraulis; species Engraulis encrasicolus. The sequence goes on from NC_085866.1 coordinate 7,233,258, forward strand.
GCGCCTGATGTACACGGGCCATTAGTAGTTGAGTGCAGGTGCACATCAACTTCAACGTCAACTCTTCAAACTGCATGTGGCAAAAATAAAGTAAATACTCGACAGCGGAGTTGCTTCAGGATCCTCCTTTACTTTGTAATTTATTTAGCTCAGGGTTTGGTCTCCGCTGCTCATTACCGTATACAGCATGCCGTCGTGCTCCCCCAAGTACAGTGACAGTAGATGGGTTTTCTTTTTTTGTTTTACCGTGGCTGCGCGACCCTGGCTGTGCACAACTCAACCTCTGATTGTTGCAAACCGCTGTTGGTCAAAAAAATTAGCTCACGTGGTTGGCTGCCAGTATCTTGCCCCTCCTGACAACACAATGCTTATAAACCAAAAAAAAACCTCATGTATACATGAGTTCAGTGTTTGTAAACACGACCTTGTGAAGGGGGGCAAGACACTGGCAGCCAACTGCGTGAGCTAATTTTTTTGACATACAGCCGGTTTCCAACAATCAGAGGTCGAGTTGTGCGCAGCCAGTGGAAAACAAACATTTTTAAACCATGCAGCAAAAAGAAAGGCTTATGTGAAAAATATATTTTTTTTAATTCAGTGCTGTGCCTGTCAGGCCACGAACCTTATATCATTTCAGATTGCCGGTTAACCGGTTAACCACCGGTTAACCACCGGTTAATGAGTCTCAGTAACCGGTTAAGATATTTATTAAATTTTCGCCATCCCTAGTCCTGCTCCCCAAGTACAGTGACTGGCGCCTGTGAGGTCTGTCTGTCTCGGGATAATCCTCTCCTCTTGTCCTCGCTGAGAAGGGAAGGGAAGGGAAGGGAGGATGCACTTACATAAAAAAAAACAGTCACCCAAGAGTCAGCGGGGGCATCTGGCCTATCGCATTGGCAGAGTGTGGAGAGCTTGATGAATGGCCAGACACTGCAGTGTTGCTTAGCCTTGCACAGGCTTGAGGAAGTCTCACTCCAGTGGGCCAACAGCTATACTAGGGAGTCACCGATACACATTTTTTTCACTTCCGATCCCAATACTGCAATTTGGATATCCTACTTACCATACCGATACTACTCTGGTCTGATACCAAAACCTCAATATATGCAAGTGTGTCAACTTCAGGTAGGCCCAAGTAGGCTAAATTGCCAGAAAATGTAGTCAGACGGACAGGAAACCAAGTAAGAAGTTAAAGAAAAGGAACAATGCTGTCCTGAAAACAAATATGCAACTGTAGTGATTTCAAATTAACATTACACCTGGCTCAAAGTCAGTATCAGAAATTTTGGGAAAATTCCAATCGATCTCTGAAATGATATGTTGATATCGATACCGATACAGTATCGGATCGGCCCCATCCCTACAAGCAACCACAATGTGTAACCTTTGGAAGTCTGTGACGTCGATGTCACGGTCACAGCTTTGTTAGAATTGAATTGGTGGCTGTTGATGTAATGTTGGGAATGGGTGTGAGGGAGAGAGAGAGAGACGTCGCCTTTCTGTGTTCGTGCAGCATTATTTCCAACACCCAGAGAGTATGTTATTCGATGAGGTAATGGCAGATTTCAAAGCAGTAGTATAGCGCTGTAGTGTATGGTTGGCATGGCTGTGAATGGCTGGTTGCTATGCAGAAGAATACACCTGCTGTGAAAAAAAGCAATGGCTGGCTGCGCTGGACTGGCCATCTGGCATACCAGGCTTTTCCCGATGGGCCCTGCACCCTCGTGGGCCCCTATTTTCAGAAATGTAAAATACGTTTTTTACATTTCTGAAAATGGGGGCCCACGAGGGTGCTGGGCCCACTGGTGAGTCCGTTCTGCGCTGCTAATTATAAGGGGGGGGGGGGCCCTTTAAGCCAAAAGTGCCGGGCCCTATTTCTCCCCCCAGATCAGCCCTGCTGGCAGGGTTTAGCTGTTAACGCTCACATAGTCCAGCTGGCATGGAGATTAAGATTTTGTGGAGGAGAGGAGAGGAGAGATGATGATGATGATGCTGTAGGATGGAGTGGGGGTCTTACTGTTTTCTATAACACCTGCAGAGGTGAGATTTGTAAACACTTAAATCATGATGCAATACTGACAAAGGCAACAGCCATAACGTCGGTGTCATGCTGCTAAAGGCTGAAAATGAATGTATAAAAAAAACGACTGAGTTGAAGAGTTTGATCCTTCTTTCCTTTCAAATTGATTATCCCCTGGGGCCACACCACGGGAGTGCACAGTGTTCTTGAACACTAAAAACAGCAGCTGCACTGCGCATGAAGGGCCTTTTTACACACCGAAACGTGTCTGTGCAAATGGGCAATAAAATTGCACTTCATGCAAGATGCGCCTCCTTTTTGTTATATCTAAGGTCATTCATTAACACTGAGTGAAGCCTGCGTCCAGCCCTAATTGAAACTAAAAACACCACGATTCTAAATAGACTGTTCATCACCAGCTAAAAAAATTTCACAGCTTACTGATACTAAAAACACCTGCCACATGGTTTTGTTGTGTCCACAGATGTCCAGCTCGCCGCTGTCCAGGAAGCGTCGCTTGTCAGGATCAGAGACGAAGACGGGATCCCACTGTTCCTCCTCCAAATCTGTCAGAACTGAACTGTCCTACACACCCGCTAACGTAAGGACACCACGTCACGAGATCACACTGCAGCAATGGGGCACCTAAGTCACGCCCTCTACTTCCTGGTTCATGGGGCAAAGGGAGTCAAAAACTGGGCTTGAAATGAGTGGGTTTTCGACAAGAATCCAAACCTTGGACCTCCACTTATGCACCATCAGTCCACCACTCTCCTCGTTCACTTCCATTCAATTTTTTGCAACTGTCTGCCCCATGAACCAGGAAGTGGAGGGCGTGACTTAGGTACCCCATAGCTATGAATGCATAACACTCTTTTAACTGACCGAGGCTCTTGTCACTAGTACACCCAGTAATGTTCACAGTCTGTAGTTTTCTATATCAAACAAGGAGTTTTTTGTCGCTACGTAAGTGTAGACAGTATATGTCCCTAAGCCCCCCTCCAGCCTTCATTAATTATGAAACGTACATGTAAATGTTCAATAATGGATAGTTTTCTAAATGGGTGCCTTGTCGCTGTGAGAAGGGGAGGGCAAAGCTGTTTCTAGAGTGCATACATGTTAGTTTTACAGGCAGTCAGCTCCTGTGTGCGACTCCTTATTCCTGAAAAGAAAAATATTATAAACAGTAAGACTGTAGATCAGTGTTTCCCAACCAGGGGTACGTGTACCACTAGGGGTACGCGAGCACACTGCAGGGGGTACTTGGAAAAATGCTATTATTATAAGAAATGTATGGAACAGTCACATCAGGACAGAAAAAGCGATACAGTATGTAAATTAGGGGTACTCATTGCACAACTAAGATGCTTAGGGGGTACGCAAGACAAAAAAGGTTGGGAAACAATGCTGTAGATAACTAACCTTAAGGCAGATGAAAATAAAGCTTTTTTTTAAATCGATTTTATTTAGATGGTTTAAGAGCTGAAATTGCCGCACACTGAATGAAGAAATTGTTTTATTTTTGATCGAACAGAGGACAAAATTATGGTACAAATCTGACAATTATCATACGCCTGACAACTGTAATGCTGAGTGTCTTTGTTCTCTTCGCAGGGCATGGCTAAGAATGGCAGTGACGCTGAGATCGATGAAGGCCTCTACTCCAGACAGCTGTAAGTTCTGACTTATTTTTATCCCACTGATAAAGACTGCATTCCTGTTGCAGCACCACACAGCACAGATGCTCTCCTCATCCCTCTCTCACACGCCTTGTTAAAGACATCAGATGTAGGCGGGACTCCTAGGAAACTGCTCATAGAAAGTAAATGATTAAATTGGCTTTGAGTTGTGTTATGGATTGATTGCAATTGTATATGGAGCTCTACTCAATTGCATTGAAAAGGAAGATGCTATTTTGTGTTGATGTGCTGGTGGAATGTTATCACATTACTTCGGTAAAATATAACGTCACATTTCCATTCCAAATTGGGCAATGACACATTTTCAGAGAAAACATTTTTGTACTGTCTGAAAAAACATGACCAGAAAAATCTATGCTTATCTATTTAGCTTTAGCTATTCAGCCTACTGAAAACATTTATTATAGCATAAGAAGGCATGCAAGAATAATGTGAATAATGTAATGTGAATTGCTGTAGTCAAAATCTCCCCATTCTCTGTGAGTCTCTTCTGCATTATTTGTCTGTGTGCTCATCTTGATTGTGGTGTTGTGAGTCTCTTCTGCATTATTTGTCTGTGTGCTCATCTTGATTGTGGTGTTGTGTGCCTGTCAGTTGCAAGTTGATCTACAGCACACTGTGGTGCCATTGTTAAAAGCACCATTGCCCTGTCCATCACTTTGCTCTTTGCTGTGAATGCTTGCTGTGTAAGGGAAATGGTGACATTGGTGGACACTTCCCTCTTCTGTCTGGAGGGTTGTTGTTTAGGTGTGTGCATTCTTTCAAGAAAGAAGTAGATTGTTCCTTGTCAGTTGGCACCCAGGGAATGAAGTGCATGCGTGCCTCTGGCTCTTGTTTTTGGTGTGTGTGTGTGGGGGAGAAGCTGTGTTGAAGCTTGCCATTATCAGGCTTTATTTACCATTTTATTTAATGTTCTTTGCACCAAACATTAACTTTATAGGGCACACCCAATCTCCCGAGTGTTTTTTTAATTTATTTTTTTGACCGGCTCCAAGCCACTGCTGATTGGTCAAATGTTAAGATGTCACTGTGTGAAAGGCTGATTTCCCCTGATTAATTTGATATGACCCACTTGGTTGTTCACCCTTGTAGAGAGGCATGGCGGGGGCATTTGTGATAGATGTGCAAGTAATCGGAACTGATCAAATTTAGTAACCTGCTACAAAGGGTTAACATAAGTGTGGACGTTCCACAGCTTTAATTCTTTCCCTGCAATGTTAGACATCTCTTACTTAGCATAAATTGTTGTCCAAGAAAAAGCATTATCACAATATCTTGTCCAGATATCTTTTGTGTGTTTTGTATGATTGAGTGGTGATCTGGCATAGAAAGAGGATTGTGTCTACACAGTGCACAGGTTGGCATGGGAGTTGTGTTTTCTGTATGTCATTGTTTAACGCTTTGTCTCCAGTCTATGTGGAACCCCTGTGCTGTGCGCATCTTTTTGTTTCTACTTGCGTCTGTGCCTGTGTCTGTGTGCGCGTGTGTTGCTCTGTCCCCTGCCCAACAAGTGTGATCTGGTAGGAAAAGGGTAATATGCCAGGTGGTCAGTTTGACATGTTGGGTGATGGTGTGTGTGTGTGGGAGAGGGGGGCAGCCGTGATGTATTGGTTAGTAGTAGAGACCGACCGATCGATCGGCCGGCCGATTTAATCGGCCGATTTTTGCTATTTTTTAATGAATCGGCATCGGCCGATTTTCTCATTTGGTTGCGCCGATTTTAAGGTCGAGGTCACGTGCTTAAAATGAATGAAAAACGAACGAAATAACAGTCGAGTGGCTCCCCCAGCTGTGATCCTGCCCCCATAGTTCACTTCAGGGAGCCGTTCAAAAGAACCGGCTCCGTGAACGTCACACCTCTCTATCAGGCACACCTCTCTCAGGCACATCAGCGGGCAGCTACTGGGAGCCCTAATGCTGGTGGTAACCAGTGTGAAGTTTACCTCTAAAAAATACAATAGGAAGTAAAAATCTAAGCGAAATTTTAACAAAAAAGGATGCAAGTCTGACATGTGATTGACTTTCACCCCATGTCTATTTGTTTTCAACGGCAACGGAGTTGAAATCAAAGTTGCTAGTGGTGTGTGACCACGAGTGCCTTTTACCATAGCCTTCCTACAGCTGCTTATACTTCAAACTGAATAGCGGTTAGCGTTAGCGATTGCTTAGCACTTTTATTTGTGACTTTAACCCACAGTTGGAATAGTATCATGCTATACTGTAAGCATGTTGCGCATAAGTGACATTATTTTTTGATAGCTTTGTGAATCCATCCTGTAAAATTGCCTCTGTGGCTGTAGCAAGTTAGCTAAACATGCTAGGTTACGACAGAACTTGCTCATGCGGGAGGCACAGAGAGGAGAGCTGCCTTTGTTTACATCGCTGCCTGCGTGCATGTGAGATAGAGGCACTTGATCTGATTGGATCAGCACGAGTTTCACATTGACCCATGAAGTGCCAGGGAAGTAGTGGTGGCTATAATAAGAATTAAATACAAATTAAACAGCTTATAAACATGCACTGATTGATTGTAGGCAACAATAAAATAACAAGATAATAATAAATAACAATTAATAATAAGCTTAATTATTAACCATGTACATGTGGATAATTCATACAAGTGTATTACACTGACACAATAATATTTATGCAATTTGTGTTACATTTTCTTACATTGCCTCTTGAAAATATTGGAAATAAATCATGGGCCATCAGACAGCTTTTGCCTCCCTTGTGTATTTGTTACATTGAACCGGTCATCTCACAGCTAATGTGCGGCCCGGCCCCTTGTTTATTTTCCTGTATTCGGCCCTCACTAAAAAAGTTTGGACAGCCCTGGCCTACATAATATTTCTACTAGGCCTATCTATATGAATATTAAGGGTGTAAATAGAACATGTTACTTTTAATTAATAAAATACATATGTTATGGATAAATAAATGAAAAAGAATATTGTTTATATACCGGTATATTTTTAGCATGCCAATTAAGGATAATATGATGGCATATCAGCCCTAAAAATCGGCCCAAAAAATCGGCTGGTCACATCGGCCATCGGCTGACTCTGACCTCTAAATATCGGCATCGGCATCGGCCATAGAAAAACCCATATCGGTCGGTCTCTAGTTAGTAGGGCTGGGTAAAATAATCAAGTTAATCGATAATCGATCGAATCGAAATTCACATAATTGATTCACAGGGCACAAAATCGATTTTTTTTTTGTTCTTCTTCTTTTTGTTTAATTTAGGTCTCTGGAAAATACCCAGTAGGTATTAGTCAATTAGGCCTAGGCCTACTTATTACAAATGAGCAATCTGTTAAGACTATCAAGCCACAGCCGTTTGACAATTTTATATAAAAATAGGCAACAGCATCTTTTGGGGGAAATCCTGGCACCAAGAACGGAACGGATTGAACCGATTCGGAATGAATCGAATCAGATCGTGATTAATCGATTCAAAGCCCAAAGAATCGAAATTGAATCGATACAGGAACTTGGCTGCGATACCCAGCCCTATTGGTTGGGGAGTTGGACTGTATATCAGTGTTGCAGGTTCAAACCCCTCCATCTCTCCCACCTCACCCCATTTCACTCCATGGCTGAGGTGCCCTTGAGCAAGGCACCTAACCCCATTCTGCTCCAGGGACTGTAATGTAATGTTTTGTGCCTTTATTATGACAGGATAGTGTGAGAGATGACGGGAAATGGCGGGAGAGAGATATGGGGAAGGGCTGACCTCAGCCGGACTCGAACCGGGGTCCCCATGGGCATGCAAGCCCAAATGTGGGGGGCTCAGCGTGCTGTGCCTCAGCACCCCTGTAATGTAATGTAATGTTTCTGACACCCCTCTTGTCTGTGTGTGACCTCCCTCCCTCCCTCCTCAGGTACGTGCTGGGCCACGAGGCCATGAAGCGCATGCAGACCTCCAACGTCCTGATCTCCGGAATGCGCGGCCTCGGCGTCGAGATCGCCAAGAATGTCATCCTGGCCGGGGTCAAGAGCGTCACCCTGCACGACCAGGGCGTGGCCGAGTGGCGCGACCTCTCCTCACAGGTCAGGGATCATTAGGGGTCTTGCAAACATCTTACGAACATCTTCTAGTAGAGTAAGATGCATCAAGCCTGTACTTTTCCTGGATCCATATGACGTCAGATGAACACCCCTTTAGGAGAACTTTGAAGACTTGAGGTTGAGAATAAATGGAGCTCCGTTAGTGCTGTAGATGACGTTAGTGCACATCTTACGCAAGCCGTCACCAAGCGTCACAGAAAGAGGAGGAGGGTACAATGCCCCCTTAGGAGACTGGAGACCGAACTTGAGCACACTCTTGCATTGCATAGGCGAGGATTCGGGTATCTTGCTCTACTGGAAGATTTTTGGCACTTTAGGGCACTCTTGGGTGATGTTTTTATCAGCACAGTTTTAGCCTCAAGAGTTCTTGTAGGTCTTGTGATCTTGCCTGATGGACCTCTAAATGAAACCATGATGCACACATCCGTAATGTAAGCCCAGAAGAGTTAAGTTTCAAGTATACGTAACAACAATAGCTGGTGCTGACGATGTAATCGTTAATGACCTAAATGCAAGAGCGTCTGTGAAGGAAGGCAAAGGCGTGCTGCTGCATATCTCTGCTATTGTTTGTATTGTTAATGTTGTCTGGTGTAAACAGGAAGTGGTGGAAGTGAAGGGCCAATGCCAAGGTGCGGCTCAGGGAGGAGGAAAAGGCCAAACATTTAATGAGTGTGCGGAGTCGATTCATAAAATACATCGTAACGAGTCGAAGGCAGCTGAATGGCTTCAGGATGGTATAAAATGAGCCTTTTGTCTGTGTGCCGCATCAGTGATCCCATTTGGAAGCAGCCCCGTGTCTGACCTACTTTACCCACGAAAGATAAATGAGGGGCTAGTACATACTAAAGTGCCTATAGTGCTGCTGGCCTATCAAACCTACAGCAGAGCTATGTTGGGCATGTAGGCCTTCTTTAGGAGCTGAAGTATTCATGTGGTTCAGACTGAAGTCTTAAAACTCGCTTGATCCCAATGACACTTTAGCGAGTCATTTCTGTTCAGTACTTGCAGTGATTAAGCATGTAAAGTTACTTTTTTTATGCTGTGGTTTTCACAGGCGTAGACTTTCTGTGGGTCTTCGGTGGGTCTTCCAAAAAAAAAAAAAACACCCAAAATGCTGCAAATGCTCTGGCATTGCTGGATTGTATGATTAGAAAATGGCTGGATGGTTTCAGATAAATTAACGTGTCGATTCTTTTTTCTGTGTGTGTTTTCTGGCTGCAGTTCTACCTGCGTGAGGAGGATCTGGGCAAGAACCGTGCCGATGTCAGTCAGAGCCGGCTGGCCGAGCTCAACAGCTACGTCCCCGTGGCCTCCTACACCGGGGCCCTCACCAACGACTATCTCACCCAGTTCCAGGTACAGCCAAGTGCAAGCAACCTTCTTCTAACAAACGCCTAAGCCATTTTTGGGGAAAAAGTGTCCTCAGCATGTAAAAGCCTAAATATCTCAGCCTCCAAAGCACAAAAAATATGAAGTTGCATTTTAAAGCTAAGACATTCATATTGCATTGGAATGTGTTCATTCAGCTCTAACCTACAGAATTTTAAATAATAATAAAAAAAAAAAACTAGAATCTCATGAGCTTCAATGCTGCATCTATGGAGCTTCAGGCGCCTGCCTTCGGTCAATGTTGCGCTCACAAGGCGACATCCAGCATCAATGGGTTAAAGTTTGTTTGGCTGTAGATGTCTCATTGCGTGTGTGTCTGGTGTCGTTGCTGCAGGTGGTGGTGCTGACCAACTCCAGCCTGGAGGAGCAGCAGCGGGTGGGAGACTTCTGCCACAGCAAGAGCATCAAGCTGATCATCGCAGACACACGCGGCCTCTTTGGGTAAGAACACCGCCGCCTCATTCACTACTACGATAGCCAAGTCATTTCCCGTGAGTCCAGGGGTGTAGTGGGCGCGGTACGCGGGGGTACGCAGTCCACACACTTCTCCTGAAGTGAGATTTTTTTATCTTCTGCCCATGTTTGAATACAAAAAGGAATGATCACATAGCAGTATTGCAGGTGATTGACCAAACAGATGAAAATGGAGAAGCAATGACGGTAGATGAAGGACAGTAGGGAGGTTTGACCTAAGTTGCCTAATTATTTGATGACGTTAAAAATAGCGTACCCCCACTTAAGAAATCTCCACTACGCCACCGCGTGAGTCCCTTCCATTTGGCGGCTATCTTGCCGATACCTCAGGCCAGCTATTTCAGATTAGAGGAATGAGGAGGGGGACTGTGATGGAGTGACCATCACTAGGGTTGTGGGTGTGTTCTGACTAACATGCCAATGAGCCTGGCTCTTTGGTGTAGCGGTCAGAGCCCCGGTTTACCACTCCAGAAGGTCTGGGTTCGAGTCCCACCTGGGCAACTCTACTCCCCTTCGCTACAGGGACAATGATGCAAGGAGTAAGAATTCAGTGTGAGTGAGGTGTGTCCATATTAAGCCCTGCTGGTGGTATGTATTGGCTGCCTTGTAGATGGAATGCAATGTGCTGATGTGCTAGCCTCGCGCGCCATCCTACGTACTTCCGCCAAGACACTTGGCTCCGCACTACGTCTGGTACCTGTCCTCTGTGGAGTGATGTTGACCGGTAGGATTTTCGCCGGTGTTCTGACAAACGGTCCTACATTGTAATTTTATCCTACGGTAGGATGTTTTGTCAGACATGTCTGTTAAACGGTCCTACATCGCCATAGATAGACGTCAGACATGTTTGTTCAACAACTTATAAGTTAAATCCTGTTTTTTCCGAAAATGCCCTTCCTGCAATCTCGTCAGATCAGACAAAGTCCAGACCATGAATACTAAATGGAAATGGTAGTATTATGGGATGGTCAGGACCAGGCTAGTGATGTGCTCTGATGTCTTCTGGTCCTGCAGGCAGCTGTTCTGTGACTTTGGTGACGACATGATGGTGTTTGACCCCAACGGTGAGGAGCCGCTCAGCGCCATGATCTCCATGATCACCAAGGTCAGTAATATGCAACACAACTCTCACCAATCCCACTAGTACAGCGCACATGTGGACTTCTTACCGGTGTCCTGTCGAGATGAGCTCCTTTTCGCTACTGAGCATTTACACCTCCACACAGCGATTTCTGCAGGTGATTGCCCATCGAGCTGAGCTACCAAACAGCTCATCTTAGTTTATATGCTCGATACCAACTGCAGCAAGCGACGCCATTACAAGTAGGTTTGCAGAACAGGGAGACATCCGTGGAAGACTACCCAAAGCAGCTGTGATCGTTGTTCTAGTTACCGGTAATATTGAGTAGTAGGCTATTATTAGAAACCTCTCCGGAAAAGTCAGTAGGCACGGACGACACGCTGCTCCTTTTAAAATAGTAGGCCTAAATAAAACGGACAATCCATAGGCTATATCGGCAAGTTATTGAAACGTCTCTACGTCTCCAGTGAAAATCGAGGTAGGTCATTTCGATGAGACCGCATAAATCAGTGGATGCCACTGTTTAGATGCCACTGTTTGGCTACTGGTAGCTCATCTCGACAGAACACAGGCCAAACACACAGACGGCGACAAGAATAAGCAACCCAGAATCACTGGAGTGAGTTGCAAGAGTAGGGCCCTATGAAATCCGTTTTAATTTTTCTCAAATTCCGTTTTAATTTTTCTCAAATTCCGTTTTTCGGATTTATTTTTTGCCATATCGGATTTGTTCCATTTTTGAGCTCATTTTCAACACCCCCTCCCCTTTTGCTCAAGTTATATGCAGGATTAAATTGCCTCGCAAAGCTCTGACCGTCTACCGTTTCACTAAACACATGCTTTCAAAGACGGCCATTTTTCTCTGAGGATGACTTGACTCCTTTCAAAGTTTTGGTCACTATGCGTCATGGCCAGCAAAGTTAATAATAGATTTTTCAATATTATCATAACAAATTCCATGCAATTCCACGTTTATAACCAAATTCCGTTTTAATGTCTACATTCCGTGATTCCGTCTGCGTTTTCCGTATCGCGGAAATCAGAGGGGCCCTACAAGAGCAACACGAGCGACAGAGTACGCCCGTTGAAAGCAGAATGCAAGTATTCCGACATTCCAATCGGCTGCTGTTGTCAAACTGCATCATAGCTCACAGTGTTTCCCACAGAATTTTTGGAAACTATGGGGGCAGCGGGGATTTTTTTGTTTGGGGGGGGATTTCACGCTGGGCAATGGGCGGGGGGGTTCACGCGGCGTTAAAAAAAAAGAAATAGGAGCACAGAATTTAGGAGCACTGTGAAATTGTTAACGCACAGACAAAAATGGTCTAAGACAGTAGGCTATACCTTTTACCCAACACATAGGCATACACATTCTACATGAGGGGTGCTGATCACAGGGCCAGTTTTTCAAAATTCCTCCCATAAAAGTGTAAAAGGGCTGAACAACATATTACACATTTATGTCTATACACAGTCATTACATACATATCATACAACTGTAAAACAAAGCCTGGGGAGTGTCAGTAAACTCCCAACTGTCCCTTCTCTCAAGGTTTTTTATTGCTCCCAAACCCGAGTTAACTACAACAGCTTGGCTAGGCTTTTGATCCCTCTGTCTTTCAAGCACTCATGGTTTTCTCTAGGATGTATTTACTCCAGGAGGAAAATGCGAGGGGAAATCGTTTTTCAAAATCGTTTAATTGAAAACGGAAATAGTTAAAAAAAAAAAAAAACATTTTACATTTTCGAAACTATGGCGGCCAAAATTAAACTATGGCGGTGCGCCATGGTTTCCTTAATGTATGGGAAACACTGGCTCATTTGCAAGATTTGCTGAAGTCGCACTACAACTACTACTTGAAATTTCCTGCGCTGTTCAGTTTCTCCATCTTTCATGGAGATATGGTGTGGATATTGCACACTCTTTGTGCAGTGAAGTATTCTAATGGATAATGATCTGTTGGTTTTGCAGGACTCTGCTGGAGTGGTGACTTGTCTGGATGAGGCCCGTCATGGGTTCGAGAGTGGCGATTATGTGACCTTCACAGAAGTTCAGGGCATGACAGAACTCAACGGTTGCCAGCCGGTAGAAATCAAAGCCCTTGGTAAGTCTGAATGAGCAGGTGTCTCGCTCGCAACATTTTTTTTTTCCCCTCTCCCAACAGAAACCCCAGTAGATACAATCTAATGAAACCGAGAAGTCTCTCAAAACCTGTCAGCACAGGTGCTCTGCTCTCTTTGTAACGGTCACAGTGACATGAGGCGTCAACCCCTCCTCCCTCCTCCCCCCGCCCCCCTTTGACTTCCTGCTGCGCTGCATTCTAGAAAGCCAGTTATTTACAAGGTTTTGGAAGTCTATGCCTTGTACTGGAGGGGTAGACATTCATGGGGGGCATCCATGCATGTATGCCATGTATCTGTTGGGCAACATGCATATTCTTTGTAGCAACATTCCTTATTCCTTGAGAGATTTATGTCTAGCTTTAACAGTACCAAATGAAGACCATGCAAAACCACAATATAAAACTAATGGAGACCCTGCAAGATCACAACAATATTACACTATTAGCTACTAACTGTGTATTGTGATATTGCAGGGTCTTTATTAGGTACTAACAGTGTTATAGTGTGATACTGCAGGGTCTTTCAACAATGTTCTTTTCCTCTTCCAGGGCCCTACACATTCAGCATCTGCGACACAACCTCCTTCACTGACTACGTGAGGGGAGGCATCGTCAGCCAGGTCAAGATGCCCAAGAAGATTTCCTTTGTGAGTCCTCCTCTTCACCCATTACTACTTTTCTCATTACTGAGTTCAATTTCCCAAGGCGGCCAGCTAGGCAGGCAGCCAGGTGTCTCGTCTGGTCTGTGTGTAATTTCGAGTGATGACTCCTCGTCAGCTCGGCCCCTTAACAAATAAATATGGCGCGGTACAGAGAGCTCCTGTCCATTCAGGTCCGTCCTGATGGGAATGACTGACTCATCGTCAAATGGATGTGTCATTCTCTCTCTCTCTCTCTCTCTCTCTCTCTCTCTCTCTCTCTCTCTCTCTCTCTCTCTCTCTCTCTCTCTCTCTCTCTCTCTCTCTCTCTCTCCCCCTCCCTCCTGCAGAAATCGCTGTCGTCCTCCGTGGCCGAGCCAGAGTTCATGCTGACCGACTTCGCCAAGTTTGACCGTCCTGGGCAGCTGCACGTGGGCTTCCAGGCTCTGCACGCCTTCGAGAAGAAGCACAGCCGGCCACCCAAGCCCTGGAACCAGGCAAGTCTCCAACCTGCTGCCCTTGAAAGCAGATATTTGGTAGTGTATAATGTGTGATGAAATGGGGGGGGGGAAAGCGTCCTGCACTGGCCAACCGGTAGGGCACTCGTCTGCCATGCGGCCGGCCCTTCCCCATCCCTCTCCCCATTTGCTGCCTGTCCACATACTGTCCTGTCATCAATAAAATCGAAAAAAGACCAAAAAATTATCTGGCGTGGCTTGGTGGCAGCGAGATGGCAGCAGTACTTTTGCAGTCTCGGACGGTGTGTTCTACTCTGGTGTGAAAAGGCCCTCAAACAGACTTGCTGTGTCTAGCTGTGTAAGGGACGCAGAGCTTAAAGGGACAGTTTGGTCAATTTCAACATGCAGTCGTAATGCTCACACTACCCTGGACTTGTCAGTGCCTGAGATTTTTTTTTCTTCTTCTTCAGCCGTTTCCGAGATCCTGGTCATTGTAATGGGGGCAGCTCTTTGTTTACATTTCAAAAAAACATTTTTATTTATTCCCAAAAACATCCAAAAGGTTATAAAACATCAGCAGACAACTAGCAAACAGCAGTACCTTTTGGGAAAATATTTGGAGTTGGCCTTTGTTTCATTTTTTAAAAATGTAAACAAACGCTGCCCCCATTAGAATTGCTCATATCTCGGAAAGGGCTGAGCCGAAAAATGTGGCATCACCAGGTACTGACAAGTCAAGGGTAGCGTGAGCAATACAACTGCATGTTGAAATTGACCAAACTGTCCCTTTAAGAGTTTTCAGTGTCCCGCACTGTTAGTGTTCCCTTTTCTTTTCAATATTGTGGGAATGAGTCATTAATAGACTGGCACTGAATCTCAGAACGTTCCATGATTACCTGAAGTGGAATTTTAGCTGACCATGCAATAGAACTTGTTTTGGCTACTGATCCACTGATTTAAATATTCACACTATTCACACCCCTCTTCACACATACTCTTCACATGGCCATTTCACCTCAGTCTCTTGTCAGTTGACTTGTCGATTAATTGTGATGAATGTTTTTTTTTAATCGATTCATGCATTGATCGATTAAAGTCGATTAATCGATTAATCGTTTGAACCCCTAATTTGTGTGTTTGTGTTGCTGCGTAGGCATATGCGGATGAGTTGCTGGCGCAACAAATACATTTCCTTACACATCCTAACACATGTCTTTCCCATTGCTACCCCCTCACTTCTCAATATTAAACGATAGATGTATTTGTTTGTGTGTTTGTGTTGCTGCATAGGCGGATGCGGATGAGCTTGTGGCGCTGGCCGGGGAGGTGAACGGAGCCCAGAGCGACGCTGCCAAGCAGGAGCAGCTGGACGAGGGCCTGCTGAAGAAGCTCAGCTCCGTCGCCGCCGGAGACCTGGCGCCCGTCAACGCCTTCATCGGCGGCCTGGCTGCACAGGAGGTCATGAAGGTGAGGAGGACGGAACTTCTGGTGTGTGTGTGCGTGTGTGGGGCGTGCAACGTGGCGGGGAAAGCGAACGCCACACCACTTGAAGCACACCCACCTGTCCTGAGTGCCGGTGATAACATGCGGAAGTGAACATTTGTTTTTATTGTTTGTGTTTGTGCAAAATGGCTGTGTCAGGCATTTCGAGAGGGAGAAAGTGCGCGCAACTGTCTTTGTCTAAGCAGGTTGCATTGTACCTAGGGATGCAAATTATCGATTAATTCATTAATCATTTGTTGATAGCCTTATGGATCGATTAGTTGATAAGCGGTGTTTTTCCCCCCCGTTATATCCATGTTTCTCGAAAAAAAAAACTACTAAATCTAACAATTTTAATTAAATATTGAGATAAAATACCACATTTAAATTATTCCTATTTCAATTCTTTAATGAAAAGTTGATTTAAATATTCCCACTATACACACCCCTCTTCACACACACTCTTCACATATCCATTTCACCTGGGTCTCTTGTAAGTTGAATTGTTGATTAATTGCGATTAATGTTTTTTAATCGATTAACACATTGATCGATTAAAGCCGATTAATCGTTTGCATCCCTAATTGGATCCCTTACCTGCCGTTTCATGTATTGCGGAAAAGTATTTGTTTGATTGGTCTCTAAATGTTGTTCCTGTGTCTCCTCCTGTAGGCCTGCACGGGGAAGTTCATGCCCATCATGCAGTGGCTGTACTTTGATGCCCTGGAGTGCCTGCCTGAAGAGGACGGAGTCATGCCTACAGAGGAGGAGGCCGCACCTGTAAGTCAGATATTCTCAAGCATCTTCAAACTACAGAACTACCCCCATGTTAGGGGGGAAAAAACATACGGAACAAAACAAAAGGTAGTCAGTTTTCTTGTAGTAAGGCTTATTGCCCATTGCAGGTAATGTTTTTAGACCTGCTCGATCGTAATGAATAACCAGCAGCAGCATAGATTTGCATTTTCCATTAACAGTGTTGACGATTGTGTTGTGTTGCACAGATGCTTCTCCCAGTCTTACTGTGTTAAATTGGTGAACCGTTCTACTGGGATGACTAGCGTTTCCTCTCCACCTGTTTTTTCACCCCCGATCTGGATTTACTGCTTTTCCGGGAGGTGCTGCAAATGTTCATTTCCTTTCCCTTTTTCTCTTCCTTTCCCCAGAGGAACTCTCGGTATGATGGCCAGGTTGCTGTGTTTGGGACTAAACTTCAGGAGTTGCTGGCCAAGCAGCGCTACTTCCTGGTAAGTTCCTGAAGTTTTTCTTATACTAAGGACACGTAAAAGTTTTTCATCTTTTACCTGACATGTTTGACGTTTATAGCTTCCATCTTCATCAGAGGGTCACATGATCTGATGAAGACGGAAGCTATACCATCAAAACATGTCAGGTAAAAGATGCATGACTTTCATTTAAAAGTTTAATCTAAGTTGACCTCCTGTCGTGCTTAATCATCGTTGCCCCTAATGGCTAGTTAAACTGCAGGTGTCATGAGTATGGGGGGTTGAGTTGCTCTTTTGGACATGCCTTCGGTCTCTTTGCAGTCATTCAGGGATGGAAAGATCGTAATTCTGTTCTGTTAATACTACAACTGATGAAACCCTAAAAAAAACCTTTAAACAAGGGGTGCAGAAACAAACTCTTAGCTTGCAGTGAAATTGAAAGCCATACAATGCCATACAAATAAAAAAGAGAAAGAGAAACTAAAGCCTGGCTCAAACCACGCGACTATCGGCCCGATTTTCGGCTGAAAACCCCCCTTACGACAATCGCTGGAACGTTACCCCCCCAGGACCATCGCAAGCGATTGTCGGGGTAGATTTCCTCGTCGTGTGCGACGTTCTACGATAGAACTTTAGCAGCTCAAAGAGTCGGCGATCGCAAGTCGTAGAAATCAAACACTGTTTGATGTTTGCGACTGGAAATGGAACGTCGGCATTGTCTTGGCTCGATTGACAGTTGTGATTCTCTTCTAGTGTGCGGTGCACCCCGACGTCAAAATCGGACACATAATCGCTAGTCGTGTAGTTTGAGCCTGGCTTAAGTGCTTGCCTGCCTGCCCCCACCCGCCCCCATATCAACAGGTAGGGGTGTAAATCATGACGATACGGTATCGATTTCTTAAATCAGGGATTCGATTTTTTTCGATACTTAAGAATTCCTCACAATACGATGTGATTCGGTTCGATTCGATTTTTTTCCAATTACTTTTCCACTACTATTGTGTTATGGAGCTAGGGCATTGCACAGGGGCCAGCGATTCGATTCTTAAGAATGCCCCACGATACGATGCGATGCGATTCGATTAAATCGCCGCCCGATACTTCCGATACATCGCTACATTTCGATTTTTATTTACATCCATATCAACAGGTGGGTGCTGGAGCCATTGGCTGTGAGCTGCTGAAGAACTTTGCCATGATGGGGCTGGCCGGCGGAGAGGGAGAGATCATCGTCACCGACATGGACACCATCGAGAAGTCCAACCTCAACCGACAGTTCCTCTTCAGGCCCTGGGACGTCACGGTAAGATACATTACATTACATTACATTACATTGCATTTGGCAGACGCTTTACAATGCCGCCAGGGCTCCAAGTCAGTTTTTCCCAACTTTTATTGTCTTGCGTACCCCCTAAACCTCTTAGTTGTGCCATGAATATCCCCTAATTCATGTCCTATATATTTTTTTATGTCCTGATGTGACTGCTCCATACATTTGTTATAATAATAACATCTTTCCAAGTACCCCCTGCAGTGTGCCCGCGTACCCCTAGTGGTACACGTACCCCTGGTTGGGAAACACTGCTCTAAGTGATTTTTCTTTCCTTCATCACCAGCAAAAATGCCCAGTAGATGTTCATCTGACCAGCCAAACACACACTCACTGATGGGTCTAAGTGGCTAGTTAGTTGGTCTTTTCTCATAGCCAAACTAAATGAACACTGGCCAAAGGCAGGTGAAATTTCAGAGCCCTGATTGCCGCACACTTGACTGGTTTGAAGTCATGCGTGTTCGTGCACCAGCCGGTGATATGCAGAGGAATTTCACGAACCTAAGTGAGAACTAAGTGGAGTTGTAGGACCTCCTTCTGAGATGTAGGATACCATGAGAAATTGGCTAGATCAGTGACTCAACCTTTTTCTCATGGGACACATATTTTTAGTGGGCCCCATTGCATGCGGCACGAAAGGTGTTTACGTCACAAACACTCTGTTCTTCGTGATGACCGACTAGCTTATTTATCTTTCTGAATGGATGTGTAAATGTGTTTTGTCACACACATTGATTAAATGTTTTTTTTCTAATTTATTTAACATGTTAACCTCACCTGTGCAGGTTTGGCAGCCCCCTTGGCGGGTCCTGACCCACAGATTGGGAGCCACTGTGCTAGACCAACAACGCTAAAGCACGCTAGCTAGGCTATGTCTCAAGTTATCTGGCGTAGACTAATGGTTCAGCCTGTCTACAGTGTTTTTGTGTAACAAATGATGCCTCTGTTTTGAGGATGAAGCACAGCAAGGGCAACATTCAGTTCATGCCATCAACCAACACAAGTCCTTTTTTTGTTTTTGCCCTCCTTTCCACTGAAGGTCTTTGAGAAGCAGGAATGCAGACGGCTTGCACAATTTTCACTTTTATTTGCACTGACCTTGTCCACAGAAAGGGGTTATTTTTGTTTTTCTTGTTGCGTGCTGGTTTACAAATTCTGACTATCTTTATGGGTGATCGGCAAGCTTTCATTTTCTAAAGAAACATTGGCTTGTATTACTTGTATGAAAAGTGGTATTGAGTGCCGATGTGAAATGAGTGGCTTTTGGGCAATTGACTTCACTTGTCAGTATTCATTTTATGGCCAATAATCAATACTTTCTCATTCACTTTTTTGGGTGGTAGCCCCTTACCAGACACTGGGACGTTGTAATGGTGAACCTGAAACAACTTAACAGAACGGCAATGAAGAAGTTTGTATTACTAAAGGCACTGTGCACTGTCATAGTGGTGTAGTGCTATGGTAGTTAACAGCTAATTTACAACAGGGGTAGTGGTTAACTTAACCAAGCCTAGTCATTGAATATTGACCAGGTGGATTTGTAATTGCACTAAGCCTGCGGTATCTGGCATGATTGTTGATGTGTGTGTCTATGTCTCTCTCTCCTCTGAGCAGAAGATGAAGAGTGAGACAGCGGCGGCCGCCGTCAAGCAGATGAACCCGGCGGTCCGCATCACTGGCCACCAGAACCGGGTCGGACCCGACACAGAGAGGGTGTATGATGACGACTTCTTCGAGAGCCTGAACGGTGTCGCCAACGCCTTGGACAACGTGGATGCCCGTAAGTAGATGAATGGAATTGATGCAGTGGTTCTCAAACTCATCATAAAGCCTCCTAATGCCCCCTTGACCTCATCCATAAGCCTGCCAACGCCCCCTTACTAATAAACAATAAAATAGACTAACGCACAGTTGCCCCACAGTTGCAACGAAGCACCGCCCTCTCTCAGCTGTACATTTCTGAACGCCGCCCAAGGGCTCGCCAACGTCCCCTGGGGGGCCGTAGAACCCCCTGTTGAGAAACACTAAAATGGCGTGACTGGGACTGGGGCAGCAGTGGCCTAGTGGTTAGGGAGGGGACCTCATGATCAGAGGGTTGCAAGTTCCATTCCCAGCCTTACCTCTACATGGCTAAAGTGCCCTTGAGCAAGGCAACCCACTCTCACATTGCTCCAGGGACTGTAACCAACACCCTGCCAATAGCCAAGTTGCCTTGCAGAATAGACATTGCATAATAAGCGTCAGCAGTGTAATGTAATCACGCAAAGAGCAAATTGTATGAGGCCTGAGCCTCAATTGAAAGGTTTCCCCCAGTTTTTTGTCCGTTTAACACTGGAACAAGAAAAGTTAACTTTTTTCCCCTCGTCAAAGTTTTTCTTGAACCCAGATTTCTCTGTGTGTTCATTCAATCATTTTAAAAATATATATTTTTTCCCCCTCTCCCTCTGGTACACTAATATGTGGACCACAGGTGTGTGATCTTCATGCATTTGATTTAGTTTTCTTCCTCCTCTCTCTCTCCCTCAGGTATGTACATGGACCGCAGGTGTGTGTACTACCGCAAGCCCCTGCTGGAGTCTGGCACTCTGGGCACCAAGGGCAACGTGCAGGTGGTCATCCCCTTCGTCACCGAGTCCTACAGCTCCAGCCAGGACCCGCCGGAGAAGTCCATCCCCATCTGCACACTCAAGAACTTCCCCAACGCCATCGAACACACGCTGCAGGTGACGTGACCTATTTATTGTATTTGTGGCTTATTTGACAGGGATGCTGCAGGTGACCTTTGTATTGTATTTGTAGCTTATTTGACAGGGTGGCTGCAGTGCACTTTGTTACAAACATGACATGGCAAGGCCATGACGGAACTTGTAGATGTCCTAGCTAGCGAACCTGTGTCTTGACCAAACTTGGCTTGCAGGACCTTGATGTGAAAATCTGGCCTAGGGCATTACAAATATTAGTTTCGTCATGTTTTAACTGCCGCTTTTGCTATTTTTGAATTCTGCATATGTCTGACTTTTTTTTCCCCGCTCCTGTAGTGGGCCCGTGACGAGTTTGAGGGACTCTTCAAGCAGCCTGCTGAGAACGCCTTGCAGTATCTGACGTGAGTTATGCCCTTTAGACCCTGATTAAATGGCTTGGAAGTTGGAGTGTGTAAGCTTTCAAGGAATTTACACACGCACACTTGAGGAGTTTGAGTGTGGAAGGTTTCCAAGCGTTTTCAACCCCTGGCTCAGTCTGTCTGTCTCTCTGTGCCCACAGACTCCTGAAAATGGTTTCAGTTTAAAGTGGTTTCAGTTAAAGTGAAGAAGACTATTTTTTAAGCCCTGGTTCTGTCTGCCTGTGGACATGTCCACAGAGACCCCTTAAACTGAAATGGCTTAAAGGTGCAACAGGGCTTGACACTGGCACCTGAAAGCTGGCCAAATGCTGGTAAAACTTGGCTGTGGCTGCTAACAATTTCAGTTTCATTGGCCACTTTGGCAACTTACTCTTTGGTGTGCCAAATCACAGTAGTGGCTGATATTGTTTGTATTTAAATACAAGAATGTTCAAAAAGGGAAAAAAAACACCCAACAACCAAACTCTGGCTAGCAGAAAGGCTGACTTGGGGAAACTAGCCACAGTGGCCGTGGAGCAAAAAAGTTAACATCAAGCCCATTATGTTAACCCCTGTCTGCTGTTGTGTCCGCACTCAGAGACCCCAAGTTCATGGAGCGCACCCTGAAGCTGCCCGGTGCCCAGCCCCTGGAGGTCCTGGAAGCCGTCTACAAGTGCCTGGTGACCGACCGGCCGCACAGCTGGGACGAGTGCGTCACCTGGGCACGCCACCACTGGCAGTGCCAGTACAGCAACAACATCCGGCAGCTGCTGCACAACTTCCCACCTGACCAGGTGAGCATGAGGGAAATATTTATTTTGTTTTTATAAAGGTTTTTTGGGGGGGGTTGGCTATTATGCTTTTATTTTCAATTGGGCAGTGACTGTGAGAGAGGGAGAAAGCCAGAGACGGGAAGCCAGTGGGGAGAGAGAGAGAGATAGGGAAGGATCTGCAAA
Source organism: Engraulis encrasicolus (assembly GCF_034702125.1). Taxonomy (NCBI): domain Eukaryota; kingdom Metazoa; phylum Chordata; class Actinopteri; order Clupeiformes; family Engraulidae; genus Engraulis; species Engraulis encrasicolus. The sequence continues at coordinate 7,255,309 of NC_085866.1, forward strand.
TGACCTGGGCTGGAATCGAACCCGGGTCGGCGCTGTAGAGTAGTGGAGTGCCCTACCGTTAGAGCCATGATGGGCCGCTTGAGTGTGATTTTATGTGGTACCTTTTTATGTGGATGCTGGTACCTGTCCATACCACTTTGAGATTAACCTAGCTGGTCCCGAGCACTTTTTCGCAAATATAATGCAAAAAAAGCATACATGGACAATTTGCCATTGTAATATCCCCACCATTTTTTAAGCCAAACCTCCACCCTACCAGGTGAGATGTTGCCACACGCTGTTTTAGAATGGCTGAATGCACAAGTCTTAAGCACTGCCTGCCTGGACACTTTCAGAAATCCAACACAACCAGAAATGCAACAGTACTTTAAGATTTTGCACACTGAAGCAGATGGGCATTGCACCATACAACTTGGACTCTTGCACATCTCGCCTAACCAGTTTAACTTCAGACAAACTTAGGAAATGAGTTCATTTGTTGTGACGCTGAACTTGACCTGGAATGGGTTGTAAGTCCTACATGTTCATTCCACTGAATGCTGAAAGTCATTCCAACCATTTTTCATGTAGCCTGTTTGTTATGGTATTAAAATTATAGGAGGATTGGAGGATTACCAGTTGTAGACGTTGATCAGTTTCATCAGTTTTTTTGTTGGTGTCTGATCCCAAATATAAATCTCTTGACACATCAGGTCTTTGTATTTGTCCTGCAAAAAAAACCTATATAAAAAAAACTCCATTTGGTTTGTCGTCCTCGTAATATGTTCTCTTATGTCTCCTGTCAGCTCACCAGCTCAGGTGCCCCATTCTGGTCCGGTCCAAAGAGGTGTCCTCACCCCCTAGAATTCGACACCAACAACGTAAGTATTCAACAATCCGGTTTCTGAAAATGCATACGTTTTCGTCTGTATTATAGTTTTTAGCAACCCAAAGAAAGCTGTAGCACGAGTCGTGTGTTTGTGCGTGTGTGAATGAATGAATGAATGAATTTATTTCTTCACACCATCATTGACCTCTTAATTAAATAACACATACAAAGTTTGACAGCATGGAGAATATGGTCCCCAAAATGAAGCTAAGGGCGAGCTTAGAAGACGGGGCCCATAGCATGTGTGCGTGGAAGTGATGTTAAATCCTTTGCTGTGTTTACCTACTGCCCGGTCTGTAATTTTCGGGGTGAGGAGTATGCACAGATTTATTTACATTTCATGGGTGGATTACGTTTTGACTTCAAGTCGAAGCGCAATCCAGCCATGAAAAAAAGACAATCAACAAAAAGGGTTTTAGATGTGTGGACTCCTCACTCTGAAAATTACTCAGCATTTGTCCTGCACCTTTTCCTGGGATGTGTACAATCTTCACCTTTTCAACTTCTCTCTTGTCTATATGTGTATTGGCTGTCTTTTAGATTGAATAAAGGGCTTGTATGAATGGATTGGCTGCCCTTAAAAATAAAAACATTTTTTAAATATTTTATTTTAAACGCCCTTCATTGGAAATTAGCGAAGGCTATGAATGCTATGATGCTATTCTGTTGGGCTTGCATAGCCTACCCACATGATGTGTATCTGTCCCCATCAAATAAACCAAACTGAATAGGGATGCACCAATACCACTTTTTTGAAAACCGATACAAGTACGAGTACATTAATGTGTGTACTTGCCAATACCGAGTACCGATACATTTTACCACCAAAACGCAATGAAAATAAATGCATGGCCTTGTTTTTTTTCCACCGGTGATATTTTTATTGTCCATTTCCATGTAGATTTAAATGCATGAGGTGGCGCTTTTTTCCTTGCTGCTTTCAAGTCCACAGAACGTGACAAGATTTTGTGTAATAGCAGTATCGTTCTTGGTATCGGCAAGTGCTTGACGAGTACGAGTATAATGAGCAGTATCGGGTGCCGATACCGATACCAGTATCGGTATCGGTGCATCCCTAAAACTGAACTGATCTTCCCCTGCCGGGGTGTCTGTAGGAGCTGCACATGGACTACGTGATGGCTGGGGCCAACCTGCTAGCCCACTCCTACGGCCTGCCCGGCTCCAGGGACCGCGACAACGTAGTCCGTATCATGCAGGATCTCAAAGTGCCCACATTCACACCCAAGTCCGGGGTCAAAATCCACGTCTCCGACCAGGAGCTCCAGAACTCCAACGCCTCAGTGGGTGAGTGAGGGCCTTGTGCTTGCAGGGAGAAAAATGCCTGCCGTGCATTGATCTTTTTTTTAATGCGCTTGGGTATTTTGATCGGGATCAGGCCACTATTTAGAGGGGTCGGCCCAGTGCTGCTAGGGATGTAAATTATTGATTAATTAATTAATCAGTTGATGGCCTTATTGATCGACTTACGATTAATTGATAAGCGGCGTTTTCCCCCCAAAAATCTCAATGTTTCTAAAAAAAAAAACTATAAATCTAAAATGTTTAATAAAAATGTAAATAAAATAAAACAATTAAATTAATTACAAAATTAAAGTCGATTAATCGTTTGCATCCCTAATTGCTACATCTTCAGTATGGACTGTAGACTTTTTTTTTTCTTTTTTTTTCTTTTTTTCCCTCTTACATATTTTGTGGTGATTTTGTTACTCAAACAACTGCTATTGTGATTGAACCTGCTCTGGGGGTTATAAAGAGAGCAATAACTCCATTGTGAGCAATAAAAGCGCTTCTCCCAAGCATCACCAGCCATTGTGTCTGCCAAGTTGTGTTATAAACTATGTAATGTGCTGCTGTTTTCCTCAGATGACTCCAGGTTAGAGGAGCTGAAGACCCTGCTGCCTGCCTCCGAGTCTGCATCTCAATTCAAACTCCTTCCCATTGACTTTGAGAAGGTATGTGAGAACTCTCCCCCAAGGAAAACTTTATAAGGCACAGGTGTGTCTCAGACATTGTTATAGCAACTCAATCTTACTTGTAAAGTTCTTTTTTTTTCTTAAAGGGACACTGTGTGACATTTTTAGTTGTTTATTTCCAGAATTCATGCTGCCCATTCACTACTGTTACCTTTTTCATGAATACTCACCACCATGAAATTCTAAGTATTCATTATGACCGGGAAAATTGCACTTTCCATACATGAAAAGGGGGATCTTCTCCATGGTCCGCCATTTTGAATTTCCAAAAATAGCCATTTTTAGCTGCAAAAATGACTGTACTTGGACCATACTAGAAAATATTTCTTTAATACTTAGTGAACCTTCTTGTTAAGATCAAATTTGGCAATAGGCAGCCCAATTTCAGTAAGCAGCATAGTTGCAGTACCTTTTTTGACCATTTCCTACACAGTGTCCCTTTAAAACGTGTTCATTTTCTCTTCTTTTTTGTTTGTTTTAAGGACGATGACAGCAACTTCCACATGGACTTCATCGTGGCAGCATCCAACCTGAGGGCCGAGAACTATGACATTCCTCCTGCTGACAGACACAAGGTGAGGGAGGCCCCCTGCTGGTGCAGTCATTACATTACATTGCATTTGGCAGACGCTTTTATTAACCAGAGCGCATTACAATCGAGGCATAATAATCATAGCTGACGTCACTAGTAGATGCAAAGAGCACAGGAAATATACAGAACAACAAGTGCAGATGCTAAGTATGGTTAGTTAAGTACAGTACGATCTCACACATACACATCAGCTCAAGCATTAATGTAGTTAGTAGTAGGTGGTCACGAAAGAGAAGAGTTTTTCGTTTTACTTGCAGTCAGACAGGCACAAGGTGAGGCGCCCGCCCCGTCTGGCTCGGCGTGGAGCAGTCAGCCATGCACATGGCCTCAGATGGCTCCACGCCACTGTGAAATTACCTCCAGAAGCACGACGAGCTGCGTTATAATCAAACACCCCCCTCCGGCAAAACTTGCAAGGTTGCGCAAACTCTTTATTCATGGAACAGCACGAGCTGTTGGGGAAATGAGTTAATGACTTACTTAATGTTTAAAACTGTCCCCAATTCTTCTTTTCACTGCTATTACAGGGGTAAAAAGACAGACTGGTAGATACAATATTTTTCTAAATATTTCAGCTGATGGTTTCTTGTTGGGTGTCTTAAATGTGAGCGTGGAAATGTTGGCTGTGGCAGCTGTTGGCTGTGCCCAAACCAGTTTTGAGGTGAAGCGAACATGTGCTAGACGACAACAGCATGTTTTGCGTACAATTCTGCCCAAATGGATATCCTCGGGTGTAGGTGTGTAGAATGTGCTCACTCTGCATTGTCAAACAAGAGTGGAGGATGGATCGGAATGTGTCTGGTGCTGTTTCAGAACTTTGTTTTTGTGCCGCGAGGGAGGATTTATATTTGTATGTCTTCTGGTCTGTGGTATTAATTGAGCACTTGCAGAAAGCTGTGTAATGATCAACCTAGAAGATGTGTGGCTGAACAGCTTGTGTCTTTTTCATTTAGTTTTGTGGTGTCCTTTTTTTATCAGAGGAAAGTTATTGTACTGCGTATAATTTGGCAGTTTGACTGTTCATCAGTTTTGTATAGAGCGCTTGAGGGTGGATTTTAATGTTGATGAAACACTACTTCTATGGCAAATGTCTGATCACCTCGCCTTTGTTTTCATTATTAGTTCCTTTTCTTTCATTCATGTCGTCAGCTTTTTATTTTGTCTTCCCCGTTCAGCCCAATTGCAAGTGCTGTGAGCTCGTTTTAGCTCAAAGCAATAGTGATGCATTACGTCAGATGACTGAGGCTAGACGTCTGTTTGTCCCTACTCCAATTAGCTTGGACTCTTGCACGACTTGCCAAGCCAGTTTATCTTCAGACCAACTTAGAAAATGAGTTGTATTTGTTGTAACCCTGAACTTGACTTGAAATGGAATGTAGGTCCCCAGAGGCTGTTGGAGTCATAGGATACAGCCGAAAGATACAGCCAGGTCCGTAATGAGACCTTTTCAAATACAGAGGTCAAATACTGTGTATTGTCATTGTCATGTCATTGTCTTTAGCTTATTTTTTGTAATACTAAAGTGGGCACAGGCTTATGTTGGGAGGCTTATTATGACATCAGGGGGTGTTTGTTAAATAAAAAACGGTTGCGAACCACTGTCCCAACAGCTTCATTCCACTGAAATTCTGAAAGTAATTCCAAGCTTTCTTGTGTTCCAGAGCAAGCTCATTGCTGGGAAGATCATTCCGGCCATCGCCACGACGACGGCTGCCGTGGTGGGCCTGGTGTGCCTGGAGCTGCTGAAGGTGGTGCAGCAGCACAAGAAGCTGGAGTCCTACAAGAACGGCTTCATGAACCTCGCCCTGCCCTTCTTCGCCTTCTCAGAGCCCATCGCCGCACCCAAACACAAGGTGAGTTTACTAAACCAACACATCATGATCATACACCTTCATTTCTCACCCAAACACAAGGTGAGTTTGCTAAACCAACACACAATACACCTTCATTTCTCACCCCAAACACACGGTGACTAAACCAACGCATCATACTAATTAAGATGTCTTTAACCAATTAAAGGTGGGGTTGCAGGTTAACCATTTTAAGAAAATGTACCATTATGACATCACGTTGGGGGTTCCGCAGGCTCATAGGAGTCTATGTAGAACCTTATGGCGCCTTCACCAGCTCGGGACCTCTCGAGACAGCTGACGACACTGCTCACATGACAATCGAGTTCTGGAGTTTGGCGCATGAACGTCACTGATCCCGGAACAATCGTGATTCATGCGTGTTTTGTTTTGGTTCTCTCTTCTTTTTTTCACCTCACATTGAGCATTCACACCCACGACATATCATTTTAGCTTAAGTAGACTAAATCAAACAGTCAGATACCAGCAGTACTGACATATGTACATCTGCAATTGAATGGCATCAACTGGTGTTGTTGATAGTGATTACAAGATGATATTTTAGCATTTCTGATACTGTTTACATGCTAATTGCATGCATGGGCGCCATGTTGATGCGTGTGTCGTCATACAAAACATAAGGTCGGGAACTCGTTGTTCTATACTTCCGCCTGAGATCAACCTCGATAATTATCGATCTGACATTGCGTCACCAAATCTTCACGCCCACTTTCCCGAGGTTTTAGGTCGGCTTTCTTGGGATTCTCGACTTTTTGAACGAGGTATTAGAATCCTGGGGGAGTTCCCCCAACGTGATGTCATACCTGCAACCCCACCTTTTTAAGATGTCTTCATTTCTCGGCCATACCGTAGGCCACTAGGTTACTAAGCCGACGACCCATGTTCGATTCCGGCCTTTGTCATTTGCCAGTCCTATCCCCTCTCTCTTTTCCCACTCGTTTCCTGTCCCTCTGTTACGGTCTTAAAAATAGATCTTCTCAAAGCCCAGTGCTGCACCCAAACATAAGTTGGGTTTTTGGGGCGGGGTGTGTTTAAACTCTTACCACTAATCTGTTCTATGTTATAAATCTGTCAACGGGCTGTGTTCTTATCAGTTGTAGGCAGCTAACAAAGTGGAAGTAATGGGCTGCGCATATAATTCCCTCCGCATTGAACCTGTGCTGAACTTTGTTTGAGGTCTGCCGTTAATTTAGATTGACTGAATCCTCTTTGTCAGCAGAACACTATGTAAATAACACCACAAGCAAGTGCTGCAGGCCTCCCTCCTGCCTGGCAGTTGAAGTGTGTGCGCGGTAAACTAACCCTCTCCTGTGTACTGTATGTGCTGCACTTGTAACGGCACTCTCAAGGTCACAAGCGGAGTTGTATAAATAACACAAACCAAAGATAGATAGACAGGGCGATGAGCAGCGATGAGGCTACAGATGAGACTCATTTCCTCTGAATCTGAGTAATGCTGCCAGAAGCCGGTCATGGGATGCTTCACAGTACACACCTGTTAGCAGCCGCCGCAGCCGCGCGGGTCATTTTATTACTCAGCCAGTTGGGCCTTGAGAATGTGAATGGATGATGGACCAATGAGCGTTTGTCCACTGCCTTGAATAGGCACATTTAAAGCGAGATTAAAACAAGATTTAAATTAAATTCTTTTACAGCCCAAACGTTTTCATTCTGCTGTTCTGATGAGTCACTGAACTATAGATATTGGGAAGCACTATAACCGTTCCAATCAAGACAAGGGGAACATTTGCTATGATGGGGAGTGTTGGTTACAATTTAGGCATTGTTCTTTTGAAGAGGCTGGTTTGTGGTCACGGGATGCTTCACAGTACACACCTGTTAGCCGCAGCCGCGTGGGTCATTTTATTACTCAGCCAGTTGGGACCTTGAGAATGTGGATGGGAACGCTCGGATGAGCATTTGTCTACTGGCTTGACTTTGTGGCACTCAATAGGCATATTTAAAACAAGGTTTCAAAATTTAACATTTCAATGCCAAGACTTCATACAGCACAAACGTTTTCATACCGCTGTGCTTATGAATCGCGTAATTGAACTAAAGAAATTGGTAGGCACCATAACGGGTCTGGTCAAGACAAAGGTGTAGTATTCATTGGGAGTGTTGGTTACGATTTCGGCATTGTTCTTTTGAAGATGCTGGTTTGCTTACAGTTTTTCTTTACTTTATGTGCTGGACTTCTATTACCCAGTTGAGTAACAACTGGGTAATAATGATTTTATAATTGACCATGGCCCAGGGTGTTTTGGGGAATAATATGTGACCAAAATCAAACTTTTGTAATGTGACTAATGGTGAGTTTTTGTGCTCTTCCCCTGCAGTACTATGAGATTGACTGGACGCTGTGGGACCGCTTTGAGGTGAAGGGACTGCAGCCAAGTGGGGAGGAGATGACCCTGCGAGAGTTCCTCGACTACTTTAAGGTACGCCAGCATCCTCTCCATTTCTGTAGAGATGTCATAATTCTGTATTCTGAATTCCCTGAAGAATTTGTAAAAAAGAAAAATGCATTTACTGTACCCTTAAGTTTCTGCACTCTTTGTACGCAATGTGATTTCTGTTATAACCCTTTTCTCGGTGTAGAATTGTTTTAAAATGTTTGAAAAACGAGATTCTCAATGTTTTTTCTCTTGTGCTGTGACTCCCCCGCTCTATGCAGAATGAACACAAGCTGGAGATCACCATGCTATCGCAGGGCGTGTCTATGCTCTACTCATTCTTCATGCCTGCTGCCAAACTCAAAGAGAGGCTGGACCTTCCGTAAGTATTCCACATCAAGTACACCCCATTCTAGCAGGCCATCTTTTATGATCTGGGTCAATCATAAATTAATCAAGTCAAAGTATGTGCTTAAGTGTTACTCTGTGTGTGTGCTTTGGTTAAGTACCACCACTGATGGGAGTTCCAATGGTAGTAAATGTGACTTTTTATGTGTATTTAAAAGCACACCCGCTTTTGCCTAACTTGACTTATGTGATATGGTTGTTTTTTGCCAAACTCAATGCATGGGTGCTCCAGTTTCCTCACCCCATCTGAGTACTGTGAAAGAGTAGTTTCTGAACGAATGAGAGAGATCTTGGGGGCAACCAGGATGTATTGTGAAGACTAAGCCACCAGACACGACTTGAGGGATTCCAGGGACGGAAGTAATTAACTTTGAATGTATTCATTGGCGACAGAAGAAACAAGCGATTTGGGTGACAATGCGTTTGACCAACTTAATCGACAGTTTGTAGTTGGGCTTCAGCGAATATTAGGCTAAAGAGCTTTGATGCAATTCGGCAACAGCAGCCATAGCCAAAGGGAATGTCAGAATGCTTGCATTCTGCTTTTAACAGACATATTGTGTCGCTTCTATCGCTCGTATCGTTCTTGCTGCACAGTCAAGCGATTTTCTGTCACTTTATCTTGTCGCCGCCGGTGTATTCGCCTGGTAAGGCTATCTATTAAATTAAATAAAGAGCAGGACAGCACTCCGAGTTTTTGTGGTTTATTGCCCGTCAGACGTTTCGGGGTTAACCTTCTTCATTGCCGGGTTTTGCGAGGAATGAGCACCCAGTTGTTCACTTTGTTTGAGTTGAGCGCGTTACACCCCTTAGTTTAAAGGCTATCTCTTGGCCATCAAAACCCTGCTGACTGTTCCTGATGTTCTCCCTCTTGTGTTCTTCTCCCCCTCAGCATGACGGAGATCGTGACCAAGGTGTCCAAGAAGAAGCTGGGCAAGCACGTGAAGGCGCTGGTGTTCGAGCTGTGCTGCAACGACGAGACGGACGAGGACGTGGAGGTGCCCTATGTCAGATACACCATTCGCTGAGCAGCCCCGCCCTGCCCCGCCCCACCCCACAAGGCCCACGCCCACACTGGAGATCAGGGAGGAGGGAGGGGAGGGCTGCGGGGGAAGAGGGGGCTACAGTGGAACTCACGTGGGGTTGGTGGGGGTAGGGGGAGATTTCACTAAAGCAATGAGAACCAATCAGAAAGCATGGAATTACAACTGGACGAGCCCCCTAAAAAAAAAAAAAAAAACATGCACTGGGTGGGATGGGGAGGCGGGAACGCTTGCCATCATAGTTTAAAAGGTTAATAATCTCCGTCTCAGTGAGGGGGGAAAAAAACAAATCGGTTATATACCCCACCATAACACCCGCCCCCCCCAAAAGCACCTCTCTCTCTCTCTCCACCTGCTGTTACCCACAAAAACGGGGGGTCTTGGGGCACAGAAGATGTTTTGTAACTGTGCATCAACTGGTTGCTGGTCAGGGCGAACAGGGTCTGAGTGATGATGTCAGGGTTCGGGTGGAAATCAAGGGGGGGGATGGTGGAGCATGTAATTTTTTTGACTCTTTGACAGTAGCTGTTGTTTAAACTGGTCATATTAACGCAACGCTTTATATGTATGGCTCTTTCGGTTGGCTCGGCAGCAGCACTCCTCATCTGCGCGGTGAGCGCAGCTTCCCTCTCTGAAAGGCTCCTGTCTTGTTTAAAAAAAAAAAAAAATCAAAGAAGGAAAAAAAAATGTACAAAAACGAAAGCGGTTTCTGTTCTCCACACCTCTCTCTCTAAGCGCTCCCCCCCCACCCTCTCCAGATGAATTGTTTTCCAGCACCCTCTTTCCTTGTTATTGTCAAACACAGAGCCCATCCAGTGCATAGCAATGTGCAGTTAGCCATCAACTGATGCCAAAAAAGAATAGAAAGAAAGAAAATGATGCACTGGAGATCTGGAAAAAGATGCTCATTTGAAATGTGTACGGATTTATTGATGAACAATAAATAACTTTTTTGCCCACATCAAAGTGTTCATATGTCTTATCTGGACCAGAATGAGAGTATTCCATCCTCCCCCCCTCAAGCACACACATTACACTTGTACACCTGTCCCCCCCCAGCAGACACATTACACTTGTACACCTGTCCCAACACATGGCGTCTTCTCTTTGGCCACCATGCAGGCCTCTCTGCCACCTCCTAGTGGTGGCTGGGAGGTGTAGCATTGTGGCCATGCAGCATCGGCTGCCTGTTATTCTCTCTCCCTCATCTCGATGTATCTGACTAGACTATCTATCTAACTAACCCCTCTGTCCTCGCCTCTCAGCCCAGTCCTGAGGGCTGTACTTAGAAGCTGGTTCAGGAGGAAACCAGGTGAAGTTGAGGGGTAAATCATCTAATTGATCTTCTATTAGATGATTTACCTCTCAACTTAACCTGTTTTACTCATGAAGCAGCTTCTAAGTACAGCCCAGTCCTGGTTTTCCTCCGCCTCTCTGACTTCATGTGGGGTCATAGTGGGGATGGGAACTTGCACATGACTTGAGTTCTGTTTCTTTCTGTTTTGTTTTCTCCCTTAACATTTTTTTTTCTTTTTCTTTTGGAATTTTGTTATCTTGTGTTTTTGCTTTCTATTTTCATTCCCCTTCTTTTTGTGAGGGGATTTGTGGGGAGGGTGGTGTTAAAGTTATGCCGCACTCACTAAACACCTTGTAGAACATAAAACTATGTATCCTTTCTACTTTGTTAAGATTCAAAACAGTACAGTACAACAATTAAGGTGGTGACTTTACTCTGTAATGGGAGCACTTAGTGTGATAGTGAATAAAGTTGTTAAAAGAACATAAACGTTTTGGGGGTGTATTTATTTATGCATGCTTGCTCAGTTTTTCTGGGGACCTTTTTGATTCAATCTGGTATACTCAACTTGAAAAGAATAGTCGTCGCACACTCGGAACTTCATGCAGTTACATTTAATAAGACCAACGTTTCGGCTTACGCCTTCATCAGGGTTATCTATGAATGATTCAATGATGAAGAATGATTCAATTAGTTAACCACACAACCAACCTCTGGTTTAAAATCTACAAGATGTAGAATAAAATGCCCCTGATCCATTTTATCTGCAATAGATGGGTTGCCATGCAAAGAGTGGGTTCATTTAATTTATACTTACAGTGAAAAATCTCAAAGGATTACTAGCATTAGTGTCCAGGCGTCATGGCCAGAAACTATGATTTCCTATGCATGCCCACGTGCCTTTTTTAAAAATGCATTTTGATGTCTGCTTTTCACAGCAGATTTTCCATCACTGGTGCTCGAGTTTATTACACTACCTGCCTGATCAACTTAGACCTATATATTGGGTCTTCTGAAAATGATGTTTGGTCATATCCTGTTGGCAAGTGGTTTACTTGTACTCAACAGATAAAGATATTGTGGGCTGTAGCAGACACGTCCTCCCTTCTGCTCAACTTAGAGTAATTCCGAAACAGTTTCCCTTTACTGAATGAGTAATAACAGTGTTGGCCCTTGCACCTTTTCACACGCATGCATAACTTGTTAAATAACTGAACGCAAAGCTGGACCATCGAAGCATCCTCACGTGTGTATGTGTGTGTGTGAATGCGTGTTAAGATCTCAGCCCTGCTGAACTCTGGAGTGCGTTGATCATGTTTGGGTCTAAATAGGGGAAGTGGGTCATCTGCCATGATTGCCTCAACTTCCTTATTGCCGACAAGAAACAAAAAAAAGGGCAGCAGTCGTGCCTTATGCACTTCTCGTGTCCCCTTGCACAAGTCCCAATCTCAGGGGAAGAGGGAGGGGGTGGAAAAGGGCAGCCCCGTCCCCAATGGCCCCCAGTCGGTCGTCGGGTTGCTCTGGAGGCCTTGCTGAAGATGATCAACCCCCTCCGCTCCGCTCCGACACAGGCAGGCGTGAGGGTTTGCACCCTACGCCATGTCAGAGGAGTCAACAGGAAGCGCGAGCACAGGCTCACACACAGGATGTGGGCTGTCGAGGTTGCTAAGAGCGAGCGAGCGCTAAGAGGAAGAGAGCGAGCGCGAGAGAGAGAGGGGGGAGGAGGGAGAGACAGCTCAGTGCTCCTAACTCGCTGCCGTCTCACCCTTCTTCGTGAGGTGCGACAGGTGTCGGCACTACTAAGGCACACGTCTGGAGGATTTTTTTGTGTTGGTTGTTTTTTGTTTGTGGTTTGGGGTGTCATACATTTGTAATCATCATGGACTTGTTGAGGTTTTGAGGAAAGCCGAGAGAAGATGGACTTTGAGGACTCGGAGACTGATGAGGGTCCTTCCTGGTGAGGCCTACAGTACCTGTCTGGTCATTCACTTTTTCTTAAAGGCTAGTCAATGGTGTGGAGTGATGGTACGCCATTATAACTAGCAGAGAAGATAATTAATAATACTCTTGATTAAGCCTGAACTGTGTCAGCTGTAGTTGAGTTAAATGTGCCAATGTAGAGGTAACCTTTTCATGAATGTAGTTACAGTGGTTTTATGTTATTGTACAACTTGACTAGGTCATAAACATGTTAATTTCTTAAACATTGCAGGACACCTCTCCCCAGGGATCGGCTGTCAGCCTGTGCTGGGTTCTCAGACTATGCAGGAGTAAGAATCTAAATATCTTTTTTTTTCTTCACAAAGTAACCTCAGTAACAGTAACCTCTTCCTGTCATTATAAAGTGTTTTTTTTATTATTTGGCTCCATATTGAAGCCATATTCATGATGTGGATGTAGATGGTTAAGCTAGTGGCTTTATTGTGTGTAGATTATTCCTAATTTTGGAGCATTTGAACTGAGGCGTCCTTTGAAGTTAGAAAGATGAGGGCCATGCTCGGTCGATGTAATAAAATGTGACACTACATAACCACAGTGATCATAGCGCCCCATTAACACAAAGGTGTTTATCAGCTGTTTTAAATTCTTAAGCTTTGTAATAAATTGCTTCACCAATGCCTCTAGTTTTAAAAATGGTACCCAAATGGGTGATGGCCATTTGACATGGTTGAGGCATTATATGGAGCGTACAACAAAGTGTATATTCAGGGGAACTTCACAGGCAGTGGTTACAGCACAATGAAACCAAACTAAATAGGATAGTCATCAGCCAGCCAGGTATGACCGTGAATGTCTAAGTATTTATACATAAGCACTTAGTTGCAGCATCATCTGTCTCTAACTGTAGAACATTTGGAGCAGTCCTGTACCCCTTATCAAAGGGCCTTGAGAACATGGTTATGTGATAAACCAGGCTTTGTTATCCTACAGGAAGTGGTAAAGCTGGTACTAATTATACCTGCAGGCATCATTTAGAGAAGAAAACGAGGAGTCCAGGCTCTTCTATTAGATGATTTACCACTGCCTCAAGGTTAACTTAAAGGGTATGCCACTATTTTGGGGCTTAATACAGTTAAAATCGTTGGCTGGGGTTTATAAAGGTGGTAAAGTGTCTTATTTTTCATGTAAGCCGTTGTCTTGCTTTAAGACAAGTTAAAAGAGGGAGCATGTCGCTAAGCTAGTGAAAGTCAATGGATCCATGTAGCATGCTGCAATGCTACACGGATCCATTGACTTTCACTAGCTTAGCGACATATTCCCTCTTTTAACTTGTCTTAAAGCAAGACAACGCTTAACATGAAAAATAAGACACTTTACCACCTTTATAAACCCCAGCCAACGATTTTAACTGTATTAATCCCCAAAATAGTGGCATACCCCTTTAACCTGGTTTACTCCAGAAGCGGCTTCTTGGTATACTGTAGGCCCCTGGTCTCCATCCATGTCTCTGTTGTGGGTTTTATATTGCAGAAGAAAAGGAAACAGGAGCCCCACTCTGATGCTGAGAGTTTAGCCAGAGCTGCAGAGGACAATGTGAGCGGCTCTCCTTGTGCCTCACTGTCACTTCTGAACCTCTAATCTCTAATGCAAACTGATCTCTAAGCACTGATCGTGTGTCAATCTGATGCAAACTGATCTCTAAGCACTGATCATGTTTTCAATCAAACGATTAGAATCTTTAGCTCTTTATCAGTATCAGTGCTCAACCTGTCTCAAAATGATTGATGATTGCTTCCTGATTGCTTGATAAACCCTACCTGTTGCTAATTCACTCAGATCTGAGCATCTGTCCTTTGCTCTGGTCTGACCATGCAGGGCTCTGAGTCAACACCAACCAACCAGCCAAATGCTGGTGAACATTCAGTTTGGCTGGTAGAAAAGACCAACTTACTAGCCACTTTGACCCATTAGTGAATGTGCGTTTGGCTGGTAATATAAACATCTACTTGCCATTATGGCTGGGTCATGGAAAAAGTTCATTTAAGGCTTTTTTCCACTGCCGGGTTCCTGGTAGGCCCACAGCTCGACACAGCGTGACTCGGCCACCACTCTTTCCTTTATGATTGAGCTGTGTCGTGCCCAATCAAAAAGCAAGAAGTGCCGACCGAGTCGCGCTGTGTCAAGCTCTAGGCCTACCAGAAAGCCGGCAGTGGAAAAGAGCCTTCAGAGCCATGGGTCTGACACACACATGCATCCTTCTCTGCCTGTCTGCTGTTACTGCTCTTCTTGTTAATCGGCCCCCACACGTCTTTGCAACGGAAGCTGTTTTGAGGCCACAGTAGTCAGACCTCTCTGCCTGGTTAATGTATCAGCTGACTCAGAGCACGTAGTGCATCTGTGTCACTCAGACTCAGAGTTTCTCTTTTGACGATCAAGAATACACTTGAAAATTATGGAAGAAGCGCAACCCTGCTACAATTGCGGTCAAGCTTTTAATGTGAAAGCTGACGTTTTGACCGAAACGTCAGCTTTCACATTAAAACCTTGACCGTAATTGTAGCAGTGTTGCGCTTCTTCTATAATTTTCTAGTGATTTCCATTGAGGTAGCTGCACCTGCAAACAAAGATTCAAGGTGTGCAGGCCACCTCCTCCATTCTACTTGACGATAAAGAATGCATCAGGTCCATTCAAGCAAATCTGGCCCAAAAAGGTCTGTCAAACGATGCAGCCAGCCGTGAGCCTTTTTTCTTGAAGGCATCTGAATGGTACCTACATCAGGAGATTGATATGACCGTTAAGACAGAGCAGGAGATTGATATGGCCGTTAAGACAGAGCAACAATTTTACTACTCAGCTTCCTGTTTCAAGGCGGAAACTCAACCAAAGCAGAAAACATCTCGGTATCTCTTGCCCTTCTAACTGGCTCTTTCATCTGTTTGAGTCTCTGTATCTCTCTATCTCTCTCTCCTCTATCTATCTATCTCTCTCTGTCTCTCTCTACTTCTCTCTGTCTCTTCCTCTCATAACGCTCTCTCTCTCTCTCTCTCTCTCTCTCTCTCATAGCTCTATGTCTCTTTCATAACTCCATCTCTCTCTCTCTCTCTCTCTCTCTCTCTCTCTCTCTCTCTCTCTCTCTCTCTCTCTCTCTCTCTCTCTCTCTCTCTCATAACCCTACCTCTCTTTCATAACTTCATCTCTCTCTCTCTCTCTCTCTCTCTCTCTCTCTCTCTCTCTCTCTCTCTCTCTCTCTCTCTCTCTCTCTCTCTCATAACTCTACCTCTCTTTCATAACTCTCTCTTCCTGCCGCTCAGTGTCACCATCTTCCCGTGCAGCTCTCTCGTTGCCTCAGTTCTGCTGCTGACACAGCTACTGCTTGTCAGATCTGCCGTTTCTCAGTAAAGCCTGGTTGACTTTTCACTCTTGAGGTGTGTAAATTACTTGGCTTGTTCCTCATCGACTTCTTCGTTTTCATCGTCCGAAGTCTGCTGGTTGAGTGCTTCTGGCTGTGGTATTTTTCATAACTACCTGCTCTTAATCTTTTTTTCTTGAATAGACAACACTGATTATTATGTTAAGGTGCATTGATGGTATCTGCTCAAAACAAAGTGTCTTTGAAAATGTTCTCAACCATCATGGTCGTCTTCCCTCTGATCCAGGACGAAGATGATCTTGATATCAGCTCAGAGTCTCTGAATGATTCAGAGGTGGAGTATACACTTTCTAATCTTCTCAACAGTCATTTCATTCTTCCACTTGTCTCTTTTTTTGTTTAATTCATTGCGATTTTATTTAATTCATTGCACTTTTTTATTTGTGTGTACATCACTATGCAGGAACCTTGTAACAAAAAGGTCAAACCTGTTGGGAGGAACTCGGGAGTGACGGGGATAATAACGCCAGTGAAGACCCCAGCCTTGAAACGCCTTGGACAGTCAATACAGGTACCTCAGGCCTGAGAATGCATCTTAAAACAGAATATTGTAATTTACTTGCTTGAACAGTTGCATAGAATACGTTCTTGAAATCGAGAGAAATAAGCACAACCCTTTTAATGTGGATATTAACCCTTTAGTAGGAGAATATTATGTTGGTTTATGTTTGTTATTGTTTTATTACATGGCCTATCTGTGTAAATGAGGATGTGTGTGTGTGTGTGTGTGTGTGTGTGCGCGTGCGCGTGCATTAGTATAAATATGTATTTGTTGGTATCTTTAGTGTATTTGTTGGAAGTGTGTGTGTTCGTGTGTGTGTGTGTGTGTGTGTGTGTGTGTGAGAGAGAGAGAGAAAGAGTATTTGTGTATTTGTTGTGGTATACTGACTCACCTGATTCCCCAACACCACTCCTCACCACCGTGTGGCGCCCCAGAGGTCCATCAGCTTCCGAACGGAGGCCAGGCCGCTGCCAGCCATGCCACCCATCCGCTCGCGCCAGAAGGCCTCCTCGTTCCCACGGCGACGCAACAGCCAGCTGTGGAGCGACACGGTGGACTGCCGACCGGGCGAGCTGAGCGCCAGGGAGATCAAGAGGCAGGAGGTACAGTAGGACACCAAGCAGAGAGCACATATGAGCAGAGTACACTACCAGGAGGTAGGACACCAAACAGCCAAGCCATGCCCTCCTAGTGACGCAACACCTTTCCTGCTGCTTCTAGTCAGGCCAAGAGCAATGTAAATATTGTTTCTGATTTCCCTGAAAAATCGGGAACTCCTCCCCTTTGTCTGTAACCAATCAACCAGTTGCAAACTAAGGGAGGCGGGTCTACAATGCTGGAAAATGTACTCGTTATGCTCTTGAAAGTCGATGATAATCAGGCTAGACACCAAGAGCACATATGAGCAGAGTACACTGTCTTACAGAGGCAAAACAGAGGAAATATAAGCAGAGTATACTGCCCTACGAAGGAGAGAGTACATATGAACAGAGTATACTACCAGGAGATCAAGAGGCAGGAGGTAGGACACCAAGCAGAGAACACATATAGCAGAGTAGTAGAGCAGAGTACACAAGTACGGACTTGTAAAATAACTCAAAAATGTAGGTGTCAACATTAAAACCAAGCAATTTCCTTAAGAAGAACATTCTTTGTTGAGGTTTCTTCACCTTAAAAGCTGCAACGCTTTTAAAGTGAAGAAACTTCAACAAAGCATGTTTTTCTTAAAGGATAACTCCGGCTAAGTTCAACATGCAGTTGTAATGCTCACACTACCCTGGACTTGTCAGTACCTGGATTTCTTTTTTTTTTTTGCAGTCTTTTCCGAGATCCTGTTCATTGCAATGGGAGTAGATTTCGTTTACATTCCAAAAAAACATCTCGATTTATTCCCTAAAAGTTACAAAAGGTTATGCAACATCAGCAGACAACTAGCAAACAGCGATACCTTTTGGGAAAATATTTGGAGTATGCCTATGTTAAGAAGGTTAAGCAGGGCAATTTACTTTTTTTACGTTAAACTGGCTGTTGTGTTTTCCAGTGTAGTAGAGGCAAAGCAGAGTAGAGTAGTGCAGATTTGGAGCGTGCTTTGGGGTGCACGCAGGCCCCTGTGGTTTTCAACCACAACCCTGTACTGGGGAAGAGATGTTACTCTATTGCAGAGGAGACTCAAAGGGAAACACTGACGAGCCTCAAAGGAACACAGTGGGTGGAGGAGGTATACATACATACATACATACATACATACATACATACATACATACACGAGGAGTCAACATCTTAACGCCCTTTCTGAGTTTTATCTCTGCATAGGAGTTTATGTTTTTGGTTCGATTAGTTTGTTGGGGTTTTAGTTATACTTCAAAATAGAGTGCCGTGTTTTGGAGGAACTTTTTCTTTTTGGAGAGCATTGAAAATACATGGTGAAATTGGTTTACAATTGGTTGCATTCTAGTTTAGTTTTTAAAGCAAAGTGTATCAAGATTAGTCTTTGGGTGATTGTGTCCTTGGGGGAGCAGTAGTGCTTATCTTTAGGCCTCCTTTGATTAATCAGTGAACTGAGATTGAAGTCCATTCTCTTCATTTAGAGCATTGGTTCTTAACCTTTTTTCTCAAAGCACCGCATTACCTGTGCCCAAGAGAAGTCGCGCACCCCCGACCCAAACTTCTATATGTGTACACGCACTAAAAAATCATGATTTAAGTGATTAATTACAATGATTCTTGCATGAGACATGAATCAATAACTTAATGACTTTAAATGGGGACCAAAACATGTCTTACTTTGGTTTTGATTTGGCTTAATTATGTTCTCAAGCTGAATTTTGGTCACAACCTCAACACAAACAAAATTCCATGGACCCCCTGCAATCTCTACTTTGGAGTAGATTGCTTGCTGCCACAGAAGCTGCCTGCATCCGTAAGGGAACTACATATGAAGAGTTCAGATGCAAAGCCCCCTTAGTGCCATTTCAGAAAATAATCTTAATTTATTTTTATTTAATACAAAGCTATTAAAATTGCATTTTTTGTGTTTTATTTATGTAATATAACTATTTATATGTATTATCAAGTACATGAATGTAAACCAAACCAACAACGGGGTTCTCTTAAAAATAAAGAAAGTGCAGGTGTTCAGAAATGGAGTTAGCGGGTTTTGCATCTGAACTCTTCATATGTTCATACCAGCTGGCTTATAAACACAAATACGTCCAAGTCAAAGTAGGGCAGTGTGTTCAGGTGATGATGGCGGTCAGCAGCCTGGTTTTTAAAGGGCCTCCCTGAAAGTGCTGCTCCGCTGAACAGCTGGTGCTGTGCTGCCTCTGCAGCAGACCTGCTGCTTATTACGAAACAGGAAGTGAGCTGGCACTCTGCTTCTCTTTTTCTTAGTTTCCTCATATTAGCAGCCTGTAGCCACCCTCTTCTTCTTTACTTCTAGTTCTGTGTCCATAGCTGGATTGGCCACAAGGCTTACATACAGTACATACAAGTATGTACATACAAGCATTTGACCAGTGGACTATTGATGATTTTGGTGGTATCAGTCTCCATGCCGCTACAGCTGACCTGTCCGTGTCAGATTTACATTACATTACATTACATTATATTTCACTTAGATGACGCTTTCATTTATTCAAAGCGACTTACAACTATTATTTTTTCAGGGTATTGATTACAGTCCCTGGAGCAATGTGGGGTTAGGTGCCTTGCTCAAGGGCACTTCAGCCATGGATGGAGATGTAGGGAGAGGTCAGGGGGGGATTCGAACCGGCAACCCCTAGATTGAAAGACCAACTCTCTAACCACTAGGCCACGGCTGCCCCAAAATATTCATTTTGCCTGTGGTGGTCAAAATAGCTACCGGGTGGGTAGTAATAGATGACTAAAATATTGGCATAGGCTACATTGTCTCTCTCGATGCCTGGTGGACCAGTCGTGGCCGAAAATGCCCGGCCTGATTTTTTTTTTGTCCAGTCCAGTGCAGCCCTGTCTGTGTCCACAGCCATCATTTCATCAGCACCCTACCGAGGGCCATATGATTTCCTCCTCTTGCGTTTGGTTCTCATGTGTTTGGTGTACCTGTGGTTTGCGAATGGGGGGCGGATGGGTCAACCTCGTGTCTTGTTCCTAACTTCTACAGATCATCTGTGAGCTCATTTCGTCAGTGCCCAGGGCAGATGATTGTTGTTCTCGTCTGCGGTTGGGAATGATGATCATGGGTCAACCTTGTGTCTTTTTATTATTATTATTATTATTATTATTTTACATAGTATCTATGAACTTGCTTCGTCAGTACCAAGGGAATAATGTTTGTTCTCTGTGTTTTCCCTGCATCTGTATGATGATGGGTCAGCCTTGTGTTTAGTGTCTAAACTTCAGATCCTTGTTGTTCTTGTGTGTGTTTTTAAGTCTGTGGTTTGGTATGGTTATGGTCAACCTCGTGTTTTGTTCTAAAATTTGACAGATCATCTATGACCTTGTTTCAACAGTACTCAGGCCAGAAGCTTGTTGTTCTCATTTGTTGGTCGTTAGGATGATGGCTGAGTCAACCTTGTGTCTTGATGTTTGTTTCAGATCATCTATGAACTCACACAGGGAGAGCGACAGCTCATAGAGGACCTGAATCTGGTCAAAAAGGTATGGGCTCACCTCTGCATTAATCCCACTTAAAGGTGCCCTGTGTAGGATGGTGGCCAGATAAGGTATTGCAACTATGCTGCTCATTGAAACTGTGCTGCGCTTATTGTCAAATTTGATATTTTCATGAATATTTACTAAGTAATAAGCTAATATTTCCCAGTCATAAAAACGTACCATTTTTAAATGGGCAGCACGAATTCTGAAAATAGACTACTAAAAATATTACACAATGCACCTGTTCATTCAGGGACATGGCACTGCCAACCAGCTGAATGTTCATGTTATATGCTACATTACGATGATCTATTTACACTCCTACCGTCAGGGAGAAGGCACCCCAGTATTCCATGCAATGCCACACATTTTAGGGACGGCACCTACCCATAATCCGCCACCCGACACTTGAATTTGCACTGACACTTTACAGTTACTCCACTGCCTGGCCTTCCAACCTCTCTTTTGCTTATTTTTTTACAATAAACACGTAGGGTTTTCTTTTGCCTTAAGACATGTACAAGTTTTTAGGTAAAAGATAAAAACTTTTACATGTCTTAAGGCAAAAGAAAACCCTAAGTGTTTAAGTTAAACAGTTAGACATAATGAAGTTAGTACATATATTTTTTACAATGTAACTCCAGCTATTTCTGTACAACCAATGCAGAAAAAGGTGAGGTGATGTTTTTGGCTAAGGTTGTCCTCCTTGTCCACAGGTGTATTATGAACCCATGTTGAAACTGGACATCCTCACAGAGAGTGAGCTGGGACAGATCTTCGGCACACTGGACTCCCTCATCCCCTTACATGAAGGTATACGCTCTGCATATACTCATGAACGGCGTGACGTTTTCCATGTGCGTTACGCCCATTTGTGGGGGAAAACAACCCTTGCAACTCAATTGGTGATGTTGGGGTTGAATAAACGAAAGATACGGACCTATAGACTAGCGTTGTTCACGCGCAACATGCCGAAAACGTGTTGTGTTGCCGGCTGTTCAAAAAATATACCCAAACAGCCGTGGCTGAAGCATGGAATGTGTTCATTTAGGCAAGCCGATGTAGCATGTAAGTCAAGGAGACATTCGGTTTGTTTTCACCCATAAAGGGCCGTAACGCAAATTTAAGAGCAAAGTACCCGGATGGCCGTTCATGAGTATACATGAAGGTATATACTCCCTCGTTAGCCTGGCTGCGCCCTCCTAGTGACGCAACACCGACGTTAATTGTTATGCTCGGGGTCAGTCAGACTCAAATCAAATCACGATGGCAAGTCTATGATAATCAGGCAAACTCCCTCATAGCCCTATGAAGGCATACAGTCCTATTACTACAGAGCAGTGAGGAACCGACTGTATATGAGCAGTATCTATTATTAGGAACCCCCTCTAGTGGACCACACACCTACTTACATGTGTACAGAATGTGTGTGCGTGCTTGTGTGCGCCATGTCAAAACAAAGTGTAGTTTATTGTCACAAATGTAACAGGATCAGCACATATGTTTGAAATTGTGTTTGACCAGTCTCCAGTGTGCCCGTTAAACTAGACATATACTACATATGAGACATTGACAGTACACACACACACACACTACACTCACACAATGTGCAGTAAATACTAACATTCTTCTGATACATGAATTTACATTCTTTTTCTTATGTGTGTTACATGTCTGCAGATTGCCTGACTCGGCTGGAGAGGCTGCGAGGAGCCGAGAAGACAGTGGAGGCGGTGGGGCCCACTTTAATACAGTGGGTAAGTGTGGCAAAAACGGAAACTATTTAACTGAAACTAACATCACATCCTGCCAATGGGTGTTTTTGTAATGGTCAAAATACACTCACCGGCCACTTCATTAAGAACATCTCTCTAGTGCTGGGTTGGATCCCCTTTTGCCTTCAGAACTGCCTGAACGGCCTGCAACAATACTCGGGCAGGCTGTGACATTCCAACAAAGATAAATTGGTACTAATTGGCCCAAATTGTGCTAAGAAGAAAGATCCTTATGCCATTATATCTCCAGCCTGAAACATTGATGTAAGGCAGGGTTGACCCATGTTTTTGAGGGAGCTGAGAAGACAGTGTGGAGGCGGTGGGGCCCACTTTAATACAGTGGGTAAGTGTTGCAAAGACGGAAACTCTTTAACTGAAACTAACAGCACATCCTGCCAATGGGTGCTTGCTTTTGGGCTTAAAATGACAGCTATTGCAGATGTACAGTGATAGGGCAATCTGTTTGGAAATGCTAGCAAAAGGGAAACGGAAATTCAGGTGTACTTTATCGACCAAATTTGGTAATTAAGCCTCTGTTGGTGGTTTTCGTTTTTGTTTTTTTAAACCACGATTTGACAGTGGGTTCTTCCTGATAAATTCCCCCACCCTTTCTCAAGCTGCTTGAGTAGCAAGATCTCAACACATGTATGCCATTTTTAATAAAGGCTTTTTGGAGTTTTGCAGATGACACAGTCTTGGAACTCATGCAGTATCCAAATCGAAAAGCATCACTATCAAACCTTTTTTTTGTTGGAGTACAGGAACCACTCAACTGACCTTGTTTTATTGTGGTCTAATGCAATGCAATTTATTTAAAAAAATATATACTGTGATGTTTTTTCCTGTTCGATTAATGGAATGTACATGGTCAGTTTCTCACCCCGACGTAATTACTTTCTTCTCCCCAAATCCTGTGTCTACATCACCGACCTGCAGTAGTGTTATGTTGTGCTGTGTGATGTATTTACGTACTCCCCAGTTCCCGTGCCTGGAGGTGACTAGTGTAATATAGTACTACATGTAATTACATAGTACTATGCTATCCCCAATTCCTGTGTCTGGAGACCTAGATCACTTACTGCTGTAGTGTAAATTAGTGTGAATAGTGTAATATTATATGTTGTGTGATATAATTACTTTATATTCCCCAGTTCCTGTGTCTGGAGGCCTACATCACCTACTGCTGCTGTAGTATAGTGTTGTAATAATAGTAATGATAAGAATAATAAAGTGTTTTATGATGCTCTGCTGCTCCGCTCCCCCAGTTCCCGTGTCTGGAAGCCTACATCACCTCCTGCAGTAGTAGTGTAATATAGTGTAGTGTTGTATTATGTATAATAAATTATATGCTATACTTCCGCTCCCCAGTTCCCGTGTCTGGAGGCGTACATCACCTCCTGCTGTAGTGTAATAGTGTTGTATAATATATATATATATATATATATATATATATATATATATATATATATATATATATATATATGTTTCTCCGCTCCCCAGTTCCCGTGTCTGGAGGCCTACATCACCTCCTGCTGTAGTGTAATAGTGTTGTATAATATATCTGTTTCTCCGCTCCCCAGTTCCCGTGTCTGGAGGCGTACATCACCTACTGCTGTAACCAGGTGGCAGCCAAGGCGCTGCTGGACCAGAAGAAGCAGGAGCGCCGCGTGGACCAGTTCCTGCGCCTCTGCCAGGAGTCCTCCTTCAGCAGGAAGTTGGACCTCTGGAACTTCCTGGACCTGCCGCGCTCCCGCCTGGTCAAGTACACGCTGCTGCTCAAGGAGATCAAGAAGTGCACGCCGGCCGACCACCCGGACGAGGACGCGCTGCCCGAAGCCGTGAGTGACACTCACAGGGTTCCCACTGGTGCTTGAATTCCTTGAAAATGCTTGAATTTCAATTAAGTTTTTTCAAGGTTGTGAAAATGCTTGAATGTTTGGTGAATTGCTTGAAAATGCTTGAAATTTGTGTCAAGTCAAACTCAGTAAGCCAAATAATATAAATAAATTCAAAGAGGGGATGTCTGCGCTTCAGCCCTGGTGGTGCTCACCGTCGAGGACAGCAGTATGAAGACAAGCTGGGCTACTTCACAGTGACTAGACCCAGAGATGACTGGAGCACTCAGCAACTTTTTTAGAGGTTTTTTATTTTGGTGCACAAAATGACTGACGTTTCGGCGCACCTGCGCCTTCCTCAGAGTCAAAACTGAGGAAGGCGCAGGTGCGCCGAAACTTCAGTCATTTTGTGCACCAAAATAAAAAACCTCTAAAAAAGTTGCTGAGTGCTCCAGCAATATAAATAAATTGTTCAGGTACATCATAAATCTGAGGGAGTGAGATGTCAGATGGGATTTGCCATTCAACACCCTAAAATTGGTTAGAATGCAGGAAATTGCATCTTAAAAGCCCAAACATTTCTGGGGAAGGACCCCCACACCCCCTTCCCGCGACCTATTTAAATGTGCTGGAAAACTGAAAATTTGGTGCATAGAAGGTGCTTGAAAAGTGCTTGAATTTGTTCATGAAAAAGGTGTGGGAACCCTGCACTCAGCATCTTAAAGGATAACTTCTGCCAATTTTGACATGCAGTTGTAAATGCTCCCTCTACCCCGAACTTGTCAGTACTTGAGTTTTTTGTTTTTCTTCTTCAGCTTTTTCCGAGATCTGTGTCATTGTAATGGGGGCAGAGTATGTTTACATTTAAAAAAAAACATCTTGGTTTATTCCCAATAACATCCAAAAGGTTATGCAACATCAGCAGACAACTAGCAAACAGCGATACCTTTTGGGAGAATATGTGGGCCTAATGTAAACAAAGTCTGCCACCATTAGAATAGCTCAAATCCAGGAAAGGGCAAAAAATGCAGTATCACCGGGTACTGACAAGTCAAGGGTAGCGTGAGCAATACAACAGCATATGGAAATTGGCAGAAGTTCTCCTTTAATACGTAACGTTTTGTGGGCAGCGTGTGGCCTAGCCTGATTATCAGCAACTTTCACATTTCTTTGAGACCTGGTCTGATCAAGAGCATAACAATTAACTTTTCCCAAACGGCATGGTTGACCCGCCTCCCTTGGTTTGCTACTGGTTGTTTGCTTCCTGACAAAGTGAGAGGAGTTCCCAATTTTTCCGAAGCTCAGAAACGATATTTGTATTGCTCCTGGCCTGACTAGAAGCAACGCTTCTAGAATATGTTGCGTCACTAGTAGGGCAAGGCCTGACTAGCCGTGGCTTAATGGCAGAGGTGTCAAAAGCTAATAAAAGTCAAAGTTTAAAAAAAGAAACACAATTTCCTTTCAACACAGCAAACTTATTTCAGTAACCAATAAACCCTTGTGCTTGTTTTGTGATCAGCTACCTCTGCACTGGTTGGATCAAATTTACGGAGGGTTCTTGTTAGGTTTTTAGTGTTTTTCAGTAACAACATGTCTATCCACCTCATTAGGTACAATGGAGTAAATGGTGTAACAGCTATGTAATATCATGTGCTAGTGTTGTAGTTACACCACAAATGTACTTTTACTTTTGACACATCTGCCTAATGGTTGGGGAAGTGGTCTTAAGATTAGGTGAGAGGTTGCAGGTTCGAATCACACCAAACCAGTCTCTACTTTGCTCCATGGCTGACGTGCCCTTAAAAGCAAGGCACCTAAACCCACATTGCTCCAGGGAGTGTAACCAACACCCTGTAAATAGCCGTAAGTCGCTTTGGACAAAAATACTGTTATGGTCATGGGGACTCAGAGCAGGGCTGCTGACAGCTTTGACTGGGCCCCGGGACAAAGACATCTGAAAGGGCCCCAAACCCAATACATACAATGTAGTGAGGATCCAATTCTGGGCCCCCTCTCTGCTTTGGCCCGGGACAAGTGACCCCTTTGCCGGCTCAGTTTGCCACACTGAGTAGCTTCTTCAATCTTAAATGACTGGTTCGTCGCCTGGTGAGAAGCACCTGCCCAGTCGATGTGAGTGACCCTCTTACTTGCTACCATCAGGACTATTACAGTACGTAATGCCATGAGGACTTAAAGGTGCACTGAGTAATATTTTTAGTAGTTCATTTCCAGAATTCATGCTGCCCATTCATAAATGTTACCTTTTTGGCAAATACTTAAGTAAGTAAGTATGCCCTTTATTATTATCTCACAGTGGGGAAATTCATGTGTTGCAGCAGTAACATACATACAGCTTGTGTCACCACCACCACCGCCACCACCACCATCAAATTCCAAGTATTCATTATGACTGGGAAAATTGCACTTTTCATACATGAAAAGAGGGGTCTTCTGATTCTTCTCCATGGTCTACCATTTTGAATATCCAGAAATAGACATTATTAGCTACAAAACTCACTGTACTTTGGTCATACTAGTAAATATTGGTTTATTACTTAGTAAATAAATGTTCATTCCCTTAAAAAAAACATCACAGGGAAAAAAACGAAACATTTTTCTCGAACCTGAGTATCAAATTGCTGGAAGGAAAGAAACTGAAACGCATCTCAGTTTCACTCTCTCCAGTGTCCACTTCTGTATTCCAGCCCAGTTCAAAGCAATCCTGACACGTTGACTGGAAAATGCAGTTGTCATCACATACACTGTAGTACAGCCTGACCACGTGAGATGTGACATTCTGTAAAGAGATAAACCACAAGAAATTATAACATATCTCGGAAAGAGGAGGTGTGAGTATTGTAAATGCTGACATTTGTTTCTGAGTGTGAAAAGCATTGCTCTTCAGTTTCGTCTCGGAATTTTAGTTTTACTTTCAGCTGTTTTTGCGTGTGTGCATGCATGTATGTGTGACTGAATGACCTTTTCTGCTCCGTGAGGCTAAGGTCTGCGTCCATCACCAAAAATGTAAAATGTGCTCTAATGGCACTGCTGCTTTCCATTCCATTACACTTAGGTGGTGCTTTTATCCAGAGCGACTAACAGTTATTCTTCAGGGTATTGGTTACAGTCCCTGGAGCAATGTGGGGTTAGGCTCAAGGACACGACAGCCATGGACTCAAGACTGCCATAACTAGATGACTTGTAGGCTACTTTGACAGCTGTATCCCTCCAAAGCCAATGGCATTTCCACATGCTGTTGTTTAAAGTTTTTGAAAGACTTGAGTGTGTGAGAGAGGGAAGGCAGGCAGATATGTTTTAAACAAATTACCACACGCACAAATAAAAAATAACAAGCAATCAATACATTAAGTGGTTAGGTAGCCAACATGTCATCTAAGTTTAAGCACAAAGTAGACCAGAAAACCATTTTGCTAATACATACAATACATAAAGTATTTGTCAATATACTGTATGGTGTATTGCACATTGATTATTCATCATTTCCCAAGCATAAAGGCCCCTATCACTCCACAGTACACTTAGGACTTGAGATATACATATCTGAACACAAATTAATATATATTTTATTTTGTGATGACCTTATAGAGGTAGATAATCCAAGCTGACACATGATATGTACATGTATTATTCACTTGATTGATATGAAAATTGAGCATTTCACTTGGGCTCCTAGGCTTAAATCATTGAGGGGGTCCTAAGGAAGCATCGTGCAAAGTTTCACGCTTTTGTCAGCTCCGTAACAGTAGTGCCCTTTTTGTCCCATAACCGATTCCAATAATATGTATTGTGGCCATCTAGGAAAATGGACGGCCATCTTGGATTTCAAGTGGCCTGCATGCCTTTTCAAAAGAAGTGTGTCTAAGGAGTATCTATGACAATTCCAGTGCTTGTATCACCACAGCCATGGACTCAAGACTGCCATAACTAGCCAGGCTGCGCCCTCCTAGTATCGCAACACCTTCGGCGGCGAATCTCGATTGCAAGTCTATGATAATCAGGCAATGCCATAACTGTATACTCCCTAACTATTAGGGCACGGCTGCCTGCTCTATTCATTTACTTAACCTGTCCACTGGTGTGTGTGTGTCTGTCTGTGTGTGTCTGTGTGTGTGTCTGTGTGAGTCTGTGTGAGCGCTTTCTCGCATGAACCCCGGACAATTGCTGACCTTCTTGGCAGCCTCCAGAGCTGGTGTGTGAATGTGGGAATGTGTATTTGAAAGCACTTTGTGTCAACTGTGTAGTTGAGATATTGTGGTATATGTATTTAAATCTCTCTCTCCTCTCCTCTCCTCTCCTATCCTCTCCTCTCCTCTCCTCTCCCCTCCCCTCCTCTCCTCTCCTATCCTCTCCTCTCCTCTCCTCTCCCCTCCCCTCCTCTACTCTCTTCTCCTCTCCTCTCTCTTCTCCTCTCCTCTCCTCTCCTCTCCTCTGCCATCTCCTCTCCTCTGCCAGATCGAGGTGTGTGTGTGTGTGTGTGTGTGTGTGTCTGTCTGTCTGTCTGTCTGTCTGTCTGTCTGTCTGTCTGTCTGTCTGTCTGTCTGTCTGTCTGTCTGTCTGTCTGTCTGTCTTTGAAAGCGCTGTGTTGAGTCAACTGTATAGTTGTGATATTGTGCTGTATAAATACATTTTGGGCCCTACTGTGGCTCTAGTGGTAGGGCACTAGACTGCTATGCCGGCCCGGGTCATTTGCCGATCCCTCACCGTGTCTCTCTCCCCACTCCTTTCCTGTCTGTCCTTCACCGTCCTGTCAAGAATAAAGGCAAAAAAGGTCCTTAAAAAACGTACCGAAATACATTTTGATTGATTGATGTCTGCCTCTGTCTCCTCTGCGCTGCCAGATCGAGGTGTGTGTGTGTCTGTGT